>NC_022010.1:97251650-97258018 GCF_000317375.1 Microtus ochrogaster
AGAGAGAGAGAGAGAGAGAGAGAGAGAGAGAGAGCCCCTGAGCTTAAACACACACCTAAGGACTGGCATATAAATAAATAGGTGGATGGATGGATGGATGGATGGATGGATGGATGGATGGATGAATTACAGTCAAAGAAAGAGAAAAATGTCAGTCCTCCAGAGCCAGAGAAACATGTGGTGAGAGGTCTATGAAAAATACAGCCATCAGCCTTTAACCACTAAGCATGTCTCAGCCATCTATCTCTATCTATCTCTAAAACCCTGGCAGTGGCTGAAGGCTTTTCCATTAGTGAAAATGTTTGCTCCTGCTGTCCCGTCTAAATAAAACAGCGGTCCCTGCCGTCCTCCATCACCAAACCAAATCCATTTCTGAGCACAGTGATTCACTAAAAGAGCTTTGGAGCAAAGCTGGTCTCTGGCAGCAGCAAGAGGGAGCCCTGTGCTGAGGAGGGTGGGAAACCTGTGTGCTCCCTGCTCTCAGCAGCTACTTCCGTGAGGCAAAGTCTTCAAACATCCCATCAGTTCCCAGGCTCCAGTTCTGACGTAACCTCGGCCGACTGCGAACTTAATGCAGTGGGGTCCACGAAGGTCTCTCCACAGACTAAATTCTGACTCTTGGAAAAGCTGCTCAACCCATTAACCTTGTATCACCTCCTCACAGTAGGCAAGTGTAGTCAGGGACGTGATCTAAGAAAGTGTTCACTGCCAGAGCCCAGTGGCCACAAGGGCAGAAGGAGAGACCACCATACACACCCGCACACCCTGGCCCACACTCACCAGTCATCCCCTCCAATCACACATGGCAGTGGACAGGTAGAGAGAACTGTCTTGTGATTCCTCCTCTGCCTTCTGGGGATGCTTTAAATACTCTTGTGAAGTTCAGTGAGCGGGCAGGGGAAGACAAGTTCTTGCCAACAGATAATCAGAAAAAAAAAATGTATTTGCATAAGAGCCCCTCTGTGCGCGGAGATGTGATGAGGCTTGGGGCTTCATTATGTATTTAAATAGATCTAGCTTCAATTACCCACCGCACGGAGGACCCTCGGTGATTTCAGATCATCAATGGTTTACGTGAGTGGCAGGAAAGGGAGCCTCATTTTACACTGACGAAATCCTGGAGAAGAAATGCCAGGCTTGAGGAACTAAAATTTGGGGTACACTGTGCTGAGAGATGCATAAGAAAAAATCTACAAAACGTTAAACTTCTTTTAAAAGAAAAGGGAAGGAATGGAAGTTTCCATCTTTTAAGAGGCCAGATGAGAGTCCTGTGCGAATTCTTCAAAGGTCTGTTTCTCTTGGTTATAGTCATCGTATCTAAGAGTTTTGTTAATACAAACCCTAATTAAGTGTACATTTTTAATACTGGTAAAGGGGTCTTAACATGGAGACTCTCCTCCCCTGCTGTGGGATACTGCTCTTGTACACTGTGGAGATTTGTCACTCATATTGGTTTAATAAAACACTGACTGGCCAGTATCCAGGCAGGAAGTATAGGTAGGACAACCAGAGTAGGAGAATTCTAAGAGGAAAGGCAGAGAATCAGCTGCCAGTCAGACAAACAGGAAGCAAGATGAGAATACTGCATTGAGAAAAGGTACCAAGCTACGTGGCTAAACATAGACAAGAATTATGGGTGAATTTAACAGCTAGTTAGTAATAAGCCTGAGCAATAGGCCAAACAGTTTATAATTAATATAAGCCTCTGTGTGCTTATTTGGGACTGATTGGCCTCGGGACTGAGCAGGGCAGAAACTTCCTTCTACACACCCCTACTGGAGGAGGTCAGACAGTTACACACACACACACACACACACACACACACACACACACACACGCGCTCCTGTCCCCAACTGAAGGTCATTTTTATATAGGAGGAGTTGAGTCCAGGAAGTTAGGCACTAGAGAAGCAGGAGCTGCTGGCTGCAAATGAGGAAGTGCACTGATAGCAGCCCTGTGAATGCAAAGCACTGGACAGGGCACTGGCCAAGTCGAGCAGACCCCTGAGAAAATGCCTACAGAAGCTGTCCACTGAGATCCTTCCACAGAAGGCCACTGGTGTGTGGCCAGGCTGTGAGAGTATCGGACCACATGCAGGTGACGGCCAGGTAGACTGAGGTAACTGAGTATGAGCAGAGCATGGTCACCAGGTATAGGATGCAAGCCTCTAGTGGGAAAGTCGGAAAGCAGAGAAATAAGAACATAGGCTCTGAAGCTTCCCTTAAACTCACGGCGTCCTCAGAAGAGCCCAAGAATCACAAGCTGGAAATCAACAGCAGGTGCCTGTCACAGTGAAAGAGGAGCAAGGAGGTGAAAAGAGAGGAGAAGGGAAGGAGGTGTGCTGTCCTTGTCAGAAGCCCACACCACTGAAACTAGCTCATGGCAGACTTAAATAGCCCCTTCTCCTTCATGAGTTTATATTGGGTCTTTCATGGCAAGGGGAAGCTGGATGCTAATGGTCTGCACTGCACGTTTAGTAGGGAAACTTCTGGCACATTAACAGAAGGGTATGCCATGCCTCTGACTTCTGTCCCTGTATATCACTTACCACTGTAACACCAAGCCATCCATCAAGGGGAATGGGGTTCTACGCCGACCTACATCTCAGGAGGCCCCAAACCTTAAAGTGCTTCCCTTGAGGGTCTTAGTGTCCTTGCTGTGGCTTGACCATGCATGGCTCCCTGCAAAGCCCCATGCTGAAAGTGGCCTCCAAAGTATCTGTGTCTAGTGGAGGCACCTGGGTCAGCAGCCTAGCCTTCCCGAAGCGATGTCCTTGTTGCATGAGTTTATTTCTACACTTCTGGAACTAGATTCCTTAACACAAGAGCAGGAGGCCAAATAATGGGTGCACACACTCATGCTCGCCCCTTTCTGTTCACACCCAGTTTCCCTTCTGCTTCCTAGCAGGCGCTGAAGCTGAATGCACCACTGTAGTAGGGAGCTGCGGGCCTCTTCCCACAGCCCGGCTCCTGGCCGCCTGGCTAGCATATACCCCGAAATAATTACAGGGAAACTGTATTCTTTTAAACACTGCCTGGCCCATTAGTTACAGCCTCTTATTGGCTAGCTCTTATATATTGATCTAACCCATTTCTAATAATCTGTGTAGCCCATAAGGTGGCTTACCAGGAAAGATCTTAACCTGTGGCTGTCTGGAGTGGGAGAATCATGGCAACTCACTTGACTCAGCTTCTTTCTCCCAGCATTCTGTTCTGTCTACTCCGCCTACCTAATTTTCTGTCCTATCAGGCCAAGCAGTTTTCTTTATTAGTTAACCGATGAAAGCAACAGATAAGATACAAGACCCACCTCCATCACACCACCACCAAAAATGTTCCACGGTGCAGCCTTAGGAGCAGGGATAGGATCCACAGTGTGAGGAAAACAGGGCTTCGCTATAAACCAGGTCAACTCAGGAATTACCAAAGAAAAGAAGGACCTGAGATGGAGTTTGTCCTACATAGAGAACCAAGGAAGGGGCATAAGGCCCTTCAAACTCACTTCAAGGGCAAACCCCACAATGTTTAAAAAGAAATTACAGTTCTGTGTTTGGGTTTAGGGGGAGAGACTACCAAAATAAATTGGAAAGTCTTTACAGGCTAAGAGTTGATGCTGCAGGGGGTGGTTAAGGCACCACAAATGCAGACGGATGTGGGAGAGGAAAACAGGCTCTACAGAACCTCAATGCCGGGTGCCCAGGGATGGTCACATGAGGACAGGAGACACAAGCCTGACCAAATCTACAAATGGCAGGGGAAATGGCTCAAGAGCCTTGAACAGACAGCCCGAAGATGTAGCATGAATGACAAAAACCCAGAGACAGATATTGGGGTTCAAGCTGAAGATCAGAAAAGCAAAGCAGCCAGCCACTAGAGAAGTCTCACCTCTACCAAGGCTGGGCAACTGTAGACTCAGCCATGAGACTCTGTCTCCTCCTGTTTTATATTCCCCTCTAGTGCTGGGATTAAAAGCATGTGACCTTCTAGGACTGGGATTACAAGTGTGAGCCACCACCACCCGGATCTGTTTCTGCATTGATCTTGTGTAGCTCAGGGTGGCTTTGAACTCACAGAGATCCATCTGTCTCTGTCTCCCAAATCCTAGGACTGAAGGTGTGTGACACCACTGCCTGCTCTCTAGTGGCTTAGTTTTGCCCTCTTGATCTTCAGGCAAGATTTATTAAAACATGAATGAAGTATCACTATAACAAGAGAAGTGGACTTTCAGTCATGATGCCCAGAGGGAGGAAATCTATGGTCAGTCTATGCAAGTCCCAGGATGCTAAAGCTCCCCTAGGGTGTTTCCCACAGAGTCTACACACTGCATTTTCTCCCCAGCCTGTCACTCCAGTCCTGGGCATTTGTCTGTGATCTTCATGACCCTTCCTAAGGTCTGACATCTGGACATAGGATCCACAGGGATTGGTGAAACTCAAAACCTCTCCTTAGTCACAATGAAGCCATGTTCAGCCTCTGTAATATAACGGTTAAGAAAAGCGCCGAGAACTTCCCTCTTTCTGTACTAGAATCCAAATGCTGCTGATGGGGACTCCGAGCAGGCTCAGCAGCCATTTGATCTGTGACTCCAGAGAAAGGTGCTGATGCTGGTTTGTCAGTCTCCTTTTCATACACACAAAGTCCTATTTCTTTTTATGAGGTGTTAAAAATATGCACAAAGTAGCCTAGTAAAAACTGTCTTCAAAAGGGGACAAAAACATACCAAGAAAAGGCAATCTTCTGCCCAAGTCAATCTTTCTGTCCCTCCTTTATATATTCAACCACAGACAACTTTCTACTCATGAACACTCTCCCCCGCCCCCCTCGTCGTGTCTGGTGGCTGTGTTCCCTAAGCATTTGGGACAGGAATTCGAAACCCATGTTGGGATGTCTCCGGCGAGTGGTTGAGCTGTCTGCAGCTGTGGCATCGTCTAGGCAAGAATGAGCGAGCCCGGAGGACCCTGGACTGTGAGTGGCTGGTGCCGTCCCTAACATAGGGACGGAGGAAAGAGCTCTAACTCAAAGAGTTCGAGGCAGGAGCTACAGTCACACTCTGCAGACAGCATAAAACGTCTTCTATAACAGCTGCTCCAACATCCCTCCCTCACTCCCGCCCCCACTCTGCACACAAAACCCCTTTTCTACTTCTGTGGGTAACACGGATCTCTCTTCCAGCGCAAATGTGTGGGTATCTGGGCAACGGGGTGGAATCAGCAGCGTACAGGCTCTGAAAATAGTGAGCACTGAACTGAGCCCTGGGGCTGAAATAACCTACAAATTATTTCCATAATCACGGCTGATCTGCCTTGCTTTAACTCACCCCTGCACACACAGGTTCCTTTCAAAGTCGGCCCCTCTGGAGTTATGTGGATCACAATAAGTAGACGGCAGAAAAATGCCTTCATGGATCCCAAACAACAGTGATTTCCTCTGAAAAGGTTCATTTTGTCCTTTATCCCACATAAGTAGCATAAAAATTCCCCATAACAAGACGACAGAGGTTTCCATGAATACGGGCTTATGTTGCTACAAGAAGGGTTTGACAGAATGTGACTTCTCGGGCAGACTCCACCAGCGGTTCTATGGCCAGGTAAGTCCTTTCAGAGGGAATTGGTACCAGAGGAGTGTAAGAAAAACAACTGCAGGCCTTCGAGTGAGCCAACCCGGGCTGCTGCTGACAGACATCCCCGGGGAGTGGCTTACCTGCTAAGGTCAGAAAAGGACGGTCACTTTACTGTCCCTGCTGCTTCTGGCCCAAACCCTCCCAGGGGTGAGTGGTCACGCCGGTGGAACAAATGGCGTCCACTCACACAACAGAACGGTATGAGGACAGGGGCGTGGGCTAGCGCAGCCCTGCTACTCACTGACTGTGGACCTGGTGGCTGCTCTTGCTCTGTGAGCATCAGCTTCTCAAGCAGGGTGAACACTCCAGTCAGTAAATGCAAACCTCCACTGTGGGCCCCAAGCTGGGGAGCAGTCTCCAGACAGTGGCAGACACTCAGAAAACAAAGGACACCATTTCTTTAGGAGCAAGTGTGATGGTAATAGTCAAGTTTGACTGCTGTGTCCCCTTTTCAAGTGTGGGTGGCAGTGCTGGAGACTGAACTCGGGCCTCTTGCACACTTCTGCACACAGCCTCCCAACAGAGACTCATCCCCAGACACTTGTGCAAACGGCCTCCCAACAGAGACTCATCCCCAGACACTTGTGCAAACGACCTCCCAACTGAGACTCATCCCCAGACACTTGTGCTCACAGCCTCCCAACAGAGACTCATCCCCAGACACTTGTGCAAACGACCTCCCAACTGAGACTCATCCCCAGACACTTGTGCACACAGCCTCCCAACAGAGACTCATCCCCAGACACTTG
>NC_022010.1:97258356-97261474 GCF_000317375.1 Microtus ochrogaster
CTCTCTCTCTCTCTCTCTCTCTCTCTCTCTCTCTCTCTCTCTCACACACACACACACACACACACACACACACAAACACAAATCTATACATACAAGAAACACAATAAATTTCAGGCAGTATAAACTCAATAGCTGACACCAAATACATTATAAGCTACACAAAAACAAAAGACAAGCAACTCATCACAAAAATTCATCACAGTTATAAGAATGACTTATAATGGGCTTCTCTCGGAAGCTATGCAGGGAGTAGGATTGCATTTTCAGTGCATTCATTCAATGGCACAGGGCTGGCAAGCAAGAATATTATACCCAGAAAAACTATCCCTCACCAATGGAGGACCAGCAAGATGGCTTTGGAAGTCAAGGCACTTGCCACCAAGCCTGAAAACCTGAGTTTAGTCAAGGCACTTGCCACCAAGCCTGAAAACCTGAGTTTGATCCCCAGAACCTACATCAAGGGAGGAGAGAACTGACTTCTCAAGTTGTCCTCTGACCTCTGTACTGTTCTCCCAATCCCACAGACAAAGAAGTAAATGTACAACTGAGCTGTCACTACTCGTGCACACGATTCCCCTTCACCAACCTGCAACATTCCTCATAAACAAATCAACAAAGGATAAATTGAGTGACTATCGGATAAACAAGTGTGTTGGCTTGGAGGGTAAGAGGCAGCTTCAGTTCTATTTGGTAAGTGGGCTGTTGTGCACATGTGGCTGTCAGGAAGCTATGCAGAGCCTGAACCTTCCATATCTTGCTCTAGTTGGTGACTGCACACTTATTTCATGACCGCTCACAGAATGTTGCATTTGTATTTTGTACACTCCACTTTCTCTGTGGCCTTCATCACATTAATGGAATAAATGAGGGGAACTGTCCTCACTTAAAGCACAGACAGTTCTTGCAAGCTCAAAGGGTTCACTATAAAAGGAAATGTTAACCTTGAAGTTGAGAAGTATATTTGTGGAACAGTTAATAGTCAGACTTCAAGAATACTTGATAGAAAGTTCTGGTAAGCTGAGAAAGAGAAACTATTTAGGGACAACCAGTCCTTTCTTGGCTGTAATTATTTTACCTTTATGATTAATATTAGCAGAGAACATATTATGATAGAAATTTTGACAGCTCAAATCACACCTAAATTAAGGAATTCATGATCCTGTTCTGTGGGCTGTACAATGCTCCTGAAGCCACACCGAGAAACCCGTCTGCTCACATACAAAACAAGTTTCTCACACCCAAAGCACAATACTCCTAGAGCCTTACATTCAAACTCTGCATGAGGTCTCTCATTTCCACAATTCACGGCAGGTATTTATTCTGTCATTTAACACTTTTGTCTGTTTTGTGAAAAATCTCAGCATTATTTTAAAAGGCGAGGGCAGGCTACTTGGGCAAGACAGTACCCCCACAAACCTGAAAGAGGAAGGCGTCACCCAGGGAGTTGCTGAGGCAGAAGACAAAGTCCTTCTTGGGGTGCTCAGGAACAGCCTGCACAATGCTGTTCTCCACCCAGACAGCATGCTTGGGGACGCTGTTGTGGTCTATCCCAGACCTGCCGTCACTCTCGTAGAAAAAGAGCGTGCAACCTGAGGAAACAGAACGGGGTCTGGGTGAGTATTTAGTGCTTGGCCAATGGTAGATGTCTAAGGGAAACTGACACCAGCCATCAGAAAAGGGCTGAATTAATATTAAAGTGTGTGGGAGCCCAAGGGGTAGAGAAAATGGGGTGTTGCTTGCAATCAGGTCCTTGATGGGTCTGTGGAAAAACAAAGACCTTGAGTTATAGCTTCCAAATGGATGATGGGATCCCGCCCATATGCGTTCGAGTTCTCAGAGTCCTGCTGTCTTTGTCAGAACGTCTGGTTGGAAGCCTTCTTGAGGGCAAGAGTGTTGGCACACACTGTTGTGGAATAGAAGATTCGATGAACCATGTAAAGATGTGTTGCTGTTTCACCTTGCCTGCCTAAGGCACCTGATTGGCCTAATAAAAAGCTGAATGGCCAAGAGCTAGGCAAAGGAGGGATAAGTGGGGCTGACGGGCAGAGAAAGTAGGTAAGTGGAGGAATCTAGAGAGAGAGAGGGAAATGCCAGGGCCAACCAGTCATGCAGCCTAGAGAGACAGACACAGAGGAAGCAGGAAAGTAGGACACAGAGAAGGAAAGAAAGGTCAAAAGCCCCAAGGTAAAACGTAGATGAAGAGAAACAGGTAGTTAAGTTATAAGAGCTAGTAGAAATGAACTTAAGCTAAGGCTAAGCATTCATAATTAATAATAAATCTCCATGTCATGATTTGGTGGTCTGAGAAAACCTGCTACAATACACCTATATCTAGCTGTTGGGAGCCAGAGGCAGGTGGACCTCTGTCAGTTTGAGGCTAGCCTAGTCTACACAGAGTTCCAAGCCAGCCAGGGACCCTGTCTTTGATCTTAAACAATACAAACTTTGGGGACCCCAAGCCCAGTGATGACTATAAACGCAGCTCTATAGCTGCCCCCAGGCAGCACTATCAGGAGGTGAAGGTAGACACTTCCCTTGGAGCGTACTCTTACCCACTCTCCTGTGATAAGCAGCTAAGAATTCTAAAACATGTTTTGTGGATCTGGACCCTCGGAGAAAACAGTAGGACTGGATTTAGGGGTTTCCAGAAAAGATGTATTTTTGGCCTCCGATGCAATCTATATTTTTTTTTCCTAGAATAAAACTATGCCCTTGTGCTTTCTGAAACAGGAATTGTGTGGGACTTATGGGAAGGTCTCAGGGAAGGCAGAGCCTCGGCCCGTCTTTAACTTGACCATGAAACATTGACACAGGAGCAATAGAAACACTGCAGAGTTTGTAAAGCAGCAACTTCACTGCCGGAACCTGAAGCTCACTAAAATAACAAGTCCTTGCTTAACATATATTCTCAACAGGTCCACAGCTCTGGGATGGACAGCTACAGAACTCGTCCACAAACACAACACAAGCTACTCGGTCCATTTCAGGCATCTCCTTACTACAAGCAAGAAACCAAACCTTACAGAAAGTGCTAAGTCCTTGGAAGCACTTGGTTACAACAGAAATCTATACAGGAAAACTGGCCACGTGTGGTGTAGAAAGACACAGGCCAATGGAA
>NC_022010.1:97261652-97264795 GCF_000317375.1 Microtus ochrogaster
CGTGTGGTGTAGAAAGACACAGGCCAATGGAAAGACATTCCCATAGGCACACTGGAAAAGGCACACTGGAAAGGCACACTCTTTCCCCTCCTTGTACCATTTCACACCACCATGTAACAGCTGCTCATAGCACCATCTCAATCAAAGCCAATTTGGATAATTCACACATCACAGATTTAAAAGGGTTAAATCTTTAAATACACAAACACAGTGAACAAGGTTCAATCCCTAGAACACACAGAAAGGTACAAAGAGAGAAACAGCTCCATAATGCTGTCCTTTGTCTGCCACACTTACACTATGCCCAAATACATGCACAACGGTTAAAAAAGGCAATACTGTACATAACTATAAAGTCTTCTTTATACTTAGTTCCTTAAGTATTTGCTATGTCATTAAATATTATTTGAAAATACCAATTTGCTAGAACTCTACCATTAACTATAGTTAAACCATTCATGTTATCCAAAACATACGTACATAAATTGAAATATATGCTATCAACACACCTGACTCAATTCTATTCTTTCAGAATCCCTGGGATTATGAAGACTTCATGGTTTGAGGAAAATGCAAAGAGGGAGATCACTGGAAGCTCTCATTTCCATGCACACACACATTAGAATAAAGATAGAAAGGGGACAACCTATGACTATTACAGTCCAAAGGATCTGTGGACATTTAACATCAAAAGGGCACCACATGCATGCTAGTACCTGGTTAGGAACACAGAACAAATCCTGACATGTGCCTATCATGGTGTGGACATAGCATGGTCTTTCAGACACCCTTTGACAGACTCTCAACTTTGGGTTAGAATTATCTATTACAGCAGGTGGCTGAAAATGGACTTCATTCACTTTCAATGTGTTTGATTTTTAAGACTAACACAAAGACACAAATCCATGAACCGCACACTCTGATAAAAAGTCTATGTGTCCTGACTTTCAGCTGAATCTGACCTTTAGGTTAGTAGGCTGTGGGTAGCATTGCTCCAGAGACTAATTCTATAAATCTTTGAAAAGGGACCTTTTCTTCTGCCCTGAAGTTCCTGGGCATGGTTCTCTCCTAATAGCCAGGGGCTCCTAAGAAAACATCAATGGCTTTTGAGTGGAAAGAAGGAAGAGGGAAACCTGTCAGGATTCAGATGTGAAGGCCTTGGTGACTCCTGTCAAGCCGTGTTGCCCAGATCTGGGTCACTGGGACAGTGTGACAGCTTCCTCCTCTCATGGGCTCCTCGATGCCCACACTATGGCATCCTGTATCACTTATTTTTTAAGGAAAGGGTACAAACAAAACATCACCTCTTCTACAGCCTAAGTAAAAAAGGGTCACCTCATTATTTCTATTCTATACCAAGAAATGCCATTCTCAAAGGCGGAGTAAGAGGAGTCTCAAACCCAGGGCCTTCTCACTGGTAAAAATCGTCCCCCCCACATCGCCACACTGAGTCCTAACCCCATACTACACTTGGAGATATGGCCTTTAAAAAGGCAGTTAAGGGAAAGGGTGGTCACATGAGTGTCCCTTAATCTAACGACTCACACCCTATCAGATGGACACTGGACACAGCCATCACAGAAGGAAGAACACGTGCCAAGACCCAAAAAAGACAGCCATGGCCATATCAAGGCACAGGCCTCAAAGGAAACCAACCCAGCCAATGCTTCTACTTTAGACTGTCAGATGGGAAATGAGAAAGTCTCTCAGACATCTACTTGAGACATCTAGTGTGTGGCCCTGTGTTTTGGCAGCCCAAGCAGGCCATCCCCAGACTTTACGGTTCTGTAAGCAGGAGGCACCACACAGAAAGCATCATAGGCAGTTGGGATGTAGGTGGTCTTAATGTCAGGCTCTTAAGTGCTCAGTGACAATTACTAATGGGGACGAAGGCATGTGCTGTGTAGCACTTTCCTCTGAGGGGAGAAAATACTGCATCTCTCAGGGAAGTGTGTTAAGACTTAGTGTGTTCTCTGGAGGGAATAGAACCTGCCATCCTATGAGGGAGCCTCTGGAAGTTCAGCAAGTAAATAACTCAAAACTGCCCGGATGTCCCTGAAACTGATTAGACACACTAGGCCTTTCCTCCCCACCAAACTCAAATAAATAACACACGCTTATGAGACTCCCAGACAAGCAGGGTTGCATGAAAGAAGTCAAGTTGCCTAAAGAAATAGAGACTGGCTGTGCTACCTGAAGGGGCCCAGAGCACCTGAGCGACCTGGAAGAGACCCTCCCCTGCCTCTCAGACTCCCTACAAGCTGAGCAGGAAGAACCAGAGTTCTGGCCTGCAAAACCTTCATGCTGGGGCGGGCTTTCAGTGATCCATCCGTCAAGCAGTCCCTCTCCCAGAGTCAGATAAAAAACCCAACAGACTCATTGGTTCACGTTGGGCTTTGTTGATAGCCTTGCTTTGGTTTATTGTCAATTCCCTACTGGGGTGAAGTAATATTTGTCCGCGTCTCCCCAGGAATGGTACCCAACAGGTGGTACTAGAGGATCTGTACCTTTGTGTGTGTGTGGGGGGGGGGATTTCTTTCTTCTCTAACTCATTTCATCATAGCAGAACAGCAAGCATGACAGGGAAGGGACCCCACATGCAACCCCACAGCACGTCTCCAAACGAAGCTAAGGCAGGCAGTGAGTAAGAAAGGCCAGCAATGGCTTCCCAAGTGTCCCCACAGGATAACCTCCTTGTTGCAGAAGCATGACCCCCACACCACATGAACAATAACACTCTAGAGAAACTGAGCAACAAGACAGATGACCTGGGCCTCCAGGGACTTTACAGGAAAGAGTTCCCACCCAAGCTTTAGGGGGCAGTTCTGCCTAGCTTTGATGTTGTCCTTGTCATTATGGACATCTGATGCACAGCAGAATCGACAGCCTAACCAGCGCATAGGTTCCTATTTCAGCAGGCATCAAAACAAAACAAAGAAAAAAAGCCAGCTAGCCCCCAGCAAGGAGGGCACCCATCTCCTGATTTGTTCAGGGGGCAATCTGCACACGCTCACTGCTCAGGCATACACTGAGCAGAGCACAGGGAAGATCCAGGCTTCTACTGTAGGACTTCCCCACAATGGCCTCGGCTGGTTAGAGGCAATATCAAATGATCTGATTTTGTGCCACTACCTGATCAGCCC
>NC_022010.1:97265179-97283708 GCF_000317375.1 Microtus ochrogaster
AGTAACGGTTTTCTCTCTATAACATAGTTCTCACAAATGAATTACAAAAGTCTCCAGGATAGAGACCCACGCAGGGCTGAGCAGACATACACAACCTCTTCAGGAAAGGACACCAAATGGCAGCAAAAGGTAACATGTAAGCACTACATTTCTTTGAGAAGCAAGCAGCGTGGTACCCATCTGTCTGCCCTGTGTACAACCAAGAGTACTCCAATATACACAGCTAGACTATAGTGACTTGTTCAGAAACAAATGATGATTTATACAGCCCATCTGCACCAGATGGAAGCCTGTAAAATTAGTAATATTCTACCACTTAAAAAAAAAAAAAGAGTCCTCCAACCTGGGCCATTTCACTGGACTTAAGCTAAGGATTCTCTCTCTCCAACAGTCACTGTGTGAAAAATAAACTTGAACAACCCAAAACAAAATTTTAGAGGGTAACCCGCTTCAAAATCGCACATCGGAACCAGCAATCTGTGAGAATGCGGAACCTGACTTGTCCCTCTCACTTGTGCTGGTGGCTTTTAAACATCAACATGCCACAACTTGGAATCGCCTGGGAAGAGTCTCAATTGAGTAACTGTCTTTATCAGGCTGGTCTGTGAGCATGTCTCCGGGAGACTGTCTTGATTGCTAACTGACGGAAAAAAACCCAGCCCACTGTGGGCAGCACTACTCCCTAGGCAGAGGGTCCTGAACTGTATAGGATGGGGAAACCAGCTGAGAGCAAGCAAAAGCAGGCAGAACGGGTGCGTTCGCGCCTCTCTGTTTTTGACTGTGGATGCGATGGGACTAGTGGCTTGGATTCTTGACTTTGACAGACTGCAACTTGGAATTGTAAGCCAAATAAACTCTCCCTTCCCTGCAATGTTTTTGGTTGGGGTATTCTTATTTATCACAGTAACAGAAACAAAACCGGGGTGACCACGAAGCACAGAAAACAATGAAAGAGCATTTGTAGGGGGTGGGGAACACTCCGAGAGAGTTACTGAATAAGAGACATGAAGCTTCCGTTCCTCAGGTGAGTAAGTCCTAGAGGCCTGCCTACAGTGTTGTGCACACAGTCAATAATACCCTATCATAGATTTAAAACTGTGTTAAACAGCCAGGTGCGGTGGCAGGTACCTATAATCCCAGCTACCCCTGAGGCTGAGGCAGGATGATTAACAGGCCAAGTCCAGCCTGGGCAACCTGGTACCTCAAAACAAATATAAAAATACAAAGAGCTATGGGGATGTAATACATAGGGCGCTTATGTAATATGTAACCCATGAGAGTCCCTGGATCTAATTCCTAGTATTGAAAACACAGACAGAAAAAGAAAATCAAATCCCAAACCAGATCTTTCAGTTCTTCAGTGATGGGCTTATCTTCATCATCCTCACCCCAGGATTTAAGTTTAGAAATTAAAAATACATCTAATGTTGTGTTTCTACCACAACAGACCATGTTTTAGACACACAATTACGAAATATCGCATAACCGTGAGGGCCTGTGGGATGCACCCGCTGGCACTCCCAGCATGCTGCTGGGCCAGCCTCCTTACCTTTCAGGGACACCCAGTAATGCTTCCACTTCCTCCGTGTAGCGGACTCCACCTTCTTATTCTTCTTATGTACCAGGAAGTTCTTGACTGCCAGCGCGCCAGCCTTCCGAACGGTGCCCTGCGTGGCTGTCAGCAGGATGTCCGACTGGCCCGGGGAGCTGAGGGTGCCGCTGCTCTGCTCGTCGCTGTGTGCAGAGCCAGCCTCCTCCAGGCTCTCGCTGTTGGTGGTGCTCAGCTCCAGTTCTCGCCTGAAGTTCTCGTACACCCCCTGGCGTGCAGCATCCCCCGTCGAACTGCTGCCGCTGTCGCTGCCCACAAAGGCTCGGCTGGTAGGGGGCGAGTAGCTGGAGTTGGTGGCATTAGATCGCCTGGACAGGAGGTCCGTGTCGGTGGTGGCCCCTTCGATCCCGCTGTCTGCAAACTCGCTGCCCTCGCCTGTGTTAACATCCTTGGGAACAGAGCGGGAGAGAGAAGCAGACATGCATCACGCACAGAAAGCACTTGGGAGAGCTTGGTCCAGCCGGGGCTCTGTGGCGCAAAAGGCCCACCAGGGTCTACTGAAGCTGGACCCATCCCTCTTCACGCGGTGCACGGCAGGGCGGCTCGGGAAACAAACCTTCAAACACTCCAAATGCAGCGTAATGATTCAGAATGTTCAAGAAATATAAAAGGCACAGGGAACACTTCAAAGAGCTTATCATTTATCTGACTTAATTAGCTAATTGGCAAACTAGCTATTGAGATTCTACCAAGCCCATGCTGAGGGAGCCCATAGCGCTCAGCCACCTCAGCTAGCCTTGAACTCCAAGAAATTCAGCAGGCTGATTAGTTAGCTGTTCTGGGGGTTGGGGTTACAATGCATAACTAGATCTTTACAGCTGATACTAAAATAAAATAAAATAAAATAAAATAAAAGGCCTGCTTGGGGGTCTGTTTTCTATTGGGGTGACTAAATAGATTGCTAACACACCCACTCACCCAGCAAGGCCCCATATCCCAAGAGCAGGCAGGAGTCCTTAGGCCCTAATCAGACTGGCTTCCCAAAAACAGCCTTTCACTGTGTATTGTGCTAAACCAGCCTGCGGGGCCCACAGCTCCAATGCCCCTCTCCAATTACTTTGCCCTTTGAAAGCTGGGATGTAAGGAGCCTGAAGTAGGCAACTCACTGCCCTGGGCTGAGTGACAGAGCCGGGCGACTGCCAAGATGCTGGAGTATCAATTCCCCACGGAACAGTGTTTGAAATTTCCGGAGCTGACCCCGTATGCCAGCGGGATATTTCCGGGCCACAGAGAAAAGTTCTTAAATCAGAATCTCCATTGCTCTGCCGTACTGCAGGTATTTCCATAAACAATAATTAAATGTTGCCATTGTCGAGGGAAGACGATGACAACGGCACGGCACAGGCTGGCTTACGAGCTTGGAGGATGAGAAACAAGACTGATTTTTCTCAAAGGAAGACAACAGGAACCCAAGTGTGACACAAAGAAAGGGCACAGCAGCGCACATACCGGCAGGTTGGCCAGTCTGCGGGGATTGTTAGTCCTGCTAACACACGTCAAGACTAAATGAACACTCTGAACTGTCACAAAAGCAAACACTTTGCACTTAAATCTGTACTGGGAAGCAATAGGGCAGACTAAGTCATACCACAGCTAGGACTGTGCCACACCAGGCCCAAATTGGGGCTGTGACTCTGTCTCGGTCAGTCTGAGCCAGTGGTTCACTACTATGGAAAAAAAAAAATAGGAGAGTAACAATAGGAAGAGCAGGAAGGGCGGCCATTGATTAGGAGCTAGCAAGCATCCAATCCAGGGGGTTTAGATCCCTGGCAGTAGAAAGAAATGGAAGGAACAAAAGGTGTGGGGCCTCGTGGGAGGTATTTATGTCATTATGTGAATATGTGGGGGGGGGAAGGGGTCTTGCCCTTAGGAAACACCAATGCTGGTCTTTTGAATCAACTCCTTCAAGAGTGTTCAAGAGTAAACTTCTGCAAAAGGAAGTCTGGTCCCCCAATCTCTATGACTCCCCATCTCACCATGCGATCCCTGCCTCTCAGATTGACTCCCACTATGATGTTTTGTGCCCCCAAAGATCTCAACAAAGCCAACAGAGGCCAGAATCAAGCTCTTGGACCTCCCTGCCCAAGCTAAATAGATGTCTTTTCTGTACAAATGAATCAGCCTGGGGGCATTTCATTATAACAGTGGAAACCAGACCAACAGACCCATGCCTGCCTAATAACAGCCATGGACGGTCACAAAGAACCCAGAGTCAGTTAGTAAAAGATCCACTATACAAACAACAAGCTCTATTAGCAACCCACATTTCTCTCTGGCAGGGACATTCACCATGCGGATGTTAAACAATAAAAAAATCTGACAATTTTAGATAACCAAGAGCCAATGGAAATCTGTGAATTTCTTCAATTGATTTCATAAGTCTGTATGTCCTCTGAAGAACGTTGGGCCTGTATATTCCCTGCTTTTTTTCTCTATTGTTGTGATACATAACAAGGCAATGCACAGAAGAAGGGGTTTATTCGGGCTGATGGTTCCAGAGAGATGAGACTCCATCAAGCTCGGGAAACGTGGCAGTAAGCGGCAGACATGGTTACTGGGACAGAAGCTGAGGGCTCACATCTTAAACCTCAAGAAGGAAGCCAAGAAAATGAACCAGAAATGGTTTTCAAATTCTCACAGTTTGCACTGACACACCTCCTCCAACAAGACCACACCCCCTAAAAGTCTCCCAGACAGCACCATCTGGGGACAAAGCATTCAAATGGCTGAGACTGTGGGGAAGATTTCACCCAACCACTTCAGAATGTTTGGAGCAACCGGTTATAACCTCCCTGAGAAGCCACACGGACCCTATCCTCCACACGAGTGACTTGAGTCCAAAGAAGAAAGAGATGACGCCACATCTTAGAATTCCCAGAGTCCCCGAACAGGAAGGGACCTTTGCAACCATCTCCTTCACTGCCAGGTAGGAATACTAGGGAAGTCCTAATTCTGCTTAGTGGCAGATGGAAGCTCGAACTTGCGCTGCTGAGACCCTTTCCCACTGTGGAGCAGGGCAGCCCCGTGGCTCAGCCGTGGGACAGCTTGTGGCCAGGGTTTTACCTGCGTTATTCAACTCCATCCTCCCCCACTTTATTTAAAGTGCCTCTATTTTTCTCTGGAAAAGGCTAAGTGATTGCTCATCTGTTTGTTTTCACTTGCACAGCAAATAGCTCAAAGTCAACAGTGGAAGGACCCGGAAGAGCTCTAAGGAGGATGGTGGGACACAGAAGGCGAGACCTGGTCGGCCGGCTCTCTGCGCCCATCATTTCCAGTTTACAAGCCTGCTAACCATTCCCTCCTCTACAGACCTCCTCGTCTCCGCATAAGCCAAGCGCTCTGGTTAGGACTCTGTGGACACTCACCTCTATGTCACACCTGAACATCTGCTCATGCCAATGGAAGCTGTGAACTGGCCACGGCCCAGGTTGTGTGTTCAACTCTGCGACAGTCTCCACACTGAGCAAAGGTGAGACTGGTCCAGGTAGGAAGCCTGGAGGCCCCAGCTCAGCTCATATACTTCCTGAGCACAAGGCTCGGTGTAATCGCTGGGGAGTGTCCCTGGACCTGTGCAAGACACACCACCTCATCCCAGAAGTAGTTAATTGGGCTCAGTAGGACACTTCCCCTCTATGTGACCTAACCCATTAGGAAATAGAAGTCAGCTGTCCTGCTCCAACCCCTATTTAGGCAAGAGGCTTGGGCTGTCCCAGATACCCTGCAGCACATCCTCTAGCATTGCAGATGATGGGTTAATCCAGGCAGAGACATTGCTCAATAGTCTTCTCTCCTTCCCTCACTGTGACATAAAGCTTTCTTGTGGTCATCTTTAGGAAGAGCTCCCTCCTGCCTTTCTGGGTCTCTAGGCAATTTCACAACGGAGAAACCTGATCCTTCCCACATGGAGTAATACCTAGCCACCTCGGACCCTTCCCAGCAGCAAGCAGCTGACACCAGGAAGTCATGCCTTGAGGCCACGCAGGCTTTGTGGAAAAACAAATCTCTCACACCTAAAGCCAAGACCTCAGCATATACTCTCTTCTAACCTAGCCAGCCAAATACTAAATTTTAATTTCAAACATCAGAGAAGGGCTGGGTAGGTGGATCAGCGTTAGATACCAACAAACTTCTGCCAATGCCAAGTGGGAGGAGTACTCACTAGCAATTCCAGCCTCCAACAGGCACTAACACATACAGGCACACACCCACGCATGTGCACTCACTGACACTTGCATCCATACATGCAAGAACATGTCTACAAACACACATGCATACCATATACATATACATTAAAAGCTCATTGGAGATCTAGGGGCATGGCTCAGTGACCTGACCGAGGGCTGCCTAGCACTTGTGAGGCCCGGGGATCCCTAGTACCAGGAAGAGTGTGGCAGAGGAAATCAAAGGAAGCGGGAAGACCCTAGTCTAGCCAGAAGAAAATAACTCCCTGGCTAGCGTACGATCTAGTCAAGACTTCTGCAAAGCGACTCCAAGTCAACGTCCTTACTAGAATGCTTCATGGGAGAGATTTCCAGTTATGAACAACATCCAAATGACAGGGGTGTCTTTAAATTTCACTCTCTCAAGACAATCCCCCCACCCTAGCTTCCATTCTGCTGGCAACTTTGCAGAAAGCCTGGCTGTGCTTCCCTACTGGATAAGCCCAAAGCACCCTGCAGCTGCCAGGTAGGGGCCACTCCTGGGCCCTTAAGCTGCAAATGAGTTCCTGTACTGAAATCTCAAGAGGCAAAAGTAAAGCCTGTTTCCACTCCCTTACAACCCAGAATCACCAACGTGAAGAATATGGACTGGTGCTGCCTTGTAGCAAGGCTCCGGGTCTTTCCCAGAAGACTCACAGGGGCTAAAAGGGACAGCGCCCTGCACTCGCTAGGGTACAGAACCAATTTTGAAAAGTTAATTAGCCACAAAGTGCAGGAGTCCTGGGACAATTCAGGGACCTGCAAAATCAATTGGCCACTTGTAGCCAGACATGTAACGCAATTAGAAACTGTTTCTCTTGGTCACGTTAATTTCCCTGATGGATCTAGCTTAGCCCAAATATACCTGTCCAGAGAAACTGTGTATACAGTATAAGATAATTCACTGCTCTGTAGAGAGAAAAGAGTGCAGACTTGTGGAAGGCTTGAAATGGAACTGCTCTTCCTCCTATGTCCGTCCTCCGCCACGTGCATCACACACACAAACACACACACATGCACACGCACACAGGCACGCACACACATGAGCGTGCCCTTTGGTTCTCAATACCTCCCTTGGACATAGTATACGCTCCTTTAGTTCTTTCAGTATAGCAAACACCATTTTCAGGTAAAAGACTATCCTAATCTGGGCCTCAGATCCTTCATATATACAACAGGGCCAGCAAAGGTCTATTTGGGTTTCCTTTCGTACTGGTAATCCTGGGTCCTACATATGGCAAGCAAGTCCTCTACCACGGAGCCATGCCTCCAGCGACTATGCCTGTATCTACGTAATAAAACACTTCATGATATGCTAAGTGATCATGTTAGCCCAGGAACAGAGCCTCAAACATGCTGGATACCCTGTTCAAGCACACAAATATTCACTATAATTGCTACCTTACTTACATGTGAGCCCTTCCTTACATGAGATCAGAGGCAAGGCCTAGGCATAGCTACAAGCTTCCTGGACCAACATGGCAGGGAGGGAGCTTGCTCTGAGGAATCCGGTATAAACAAGATCTCATGAGAAAAACAAGCAGGCAGATAGGTGGGAGCTTAATGCTAATGGGGCTCTGAAATCATCTTCACACTCTGGAAACAGCACAGCATATGAGAAACCGTTGACGTAACCCACACTAAATTAGCAGTTATTGGGCGCTGCTGATAATTATCATTACTAACTTGCTAGAAATAGGAGGCCAGCTCGCTCTCCGCTTTTCATCCTCTCCCAAGCTCCGTGGCTTTCTAAGTTTCCAGCATCCGTCTGTCCTCTCCTTATCCCCAGCGGGAGTGCCTCCTGACTTCTCTCAACCACTGGAACTGAAATTCCTTTTTTTTGGGGGGGGGGGGATTCAAGACTAGACTTCTTTGTAATTCAGGCTTTCTGGAGCTCGCTCTGTAGACCCGCCTGGCCTCAATTTTAGAGATCTGCCTGCCTCTCCCTTGTGAGTCCTGGGATTAAAGCTGCGCCCCACCAGCACCTGCCTGGAAACGAAATTCTTAGTTACTAAAAAGGGGAATCCAATACGTAGTAGCAAATGCTGGAAACATTTCTCCAGGTAACTCCTGAAGCTCTGGCCCTCTAGGTCCAGGGCGTGAGTCATTTCCCAGTCCTTCCTCTGTTCTTCTATGGATGTGCTTCTGCCTTGGAGCCATCCTCCCTCTACTTCCTGTACCACCTACAGGGCATTTCCTTCCCTCCCTATCTCCACATCTGTTAACATGGCGAGCCTCCTTCCACTAATCCAGGGCCACACACCATTGCCAGATAAGCTTCCCCAACACAATCGGGTGGGTTCCAGAGCTTAGCACTCATGACCCTGCGCAAACAAACGTCCAGCATCAACTGAGGCACTCTGTCAAGGGCATGGTTCCAACAGCTCTTTCTTCCAGGAACATCCATGTTCCTTGTTTTCTACTACCACATACCTTCCTTTTCCCTCCTGTGGTTGCCATGGCAACCCCTCCGCACCATCTCCGCTTCCCATCACCAGCCCTACTGCAGCCACACTGGGTTCCTCAGATGGCTTAGGTAGCCTCCCACCTGACAACTCAACACCCAGCTCTTTCCCCTCTTTCCAGCCCCAAGTCTGACTTCTCTCGGGGTCAGGCTGTGAGCTCCCAGTCTGACGTCGCCTGTCACACTTCCCCAGCACCTAGTCACCCAAGCCTTGCCTATCTAGTCTGTGCCACGTACACCCCCATTTCACCACAACTCACTCTACGAGCTCGGGAGTTTTCTCGTCGACACATCCCAAGTGCCAAGAATAGCGCCTGGCACGGGGTAGGCACTTCAAAAATAATTACTGAATGAACTAACTGCTGCTCATTCCCCATCGCTATCTCAAGACAGGGAAAACAGTTTCCTGTGGAAAAACATTCTCCTCTGATGTAAAGATGCAGTCACTGCCAAGCTCACTAAGGCTCTCCTAAAGTTGAGATGACAGATGAGTCTTTGCCGTAAAGCTTACGTTTGCAACTTCAAGCAGCTCTGTAATGTCTTCTGTGGATACAACCACAAATCATTTAAATTTTTTTATTTAATTTTTTTAAGTCTATACATATACAGAGGGGAAATTGGGTTATCTCATGGATGCAGAGCTCCTGCCAGCGGGTGGTCCAGAATCAGCTGGGCCCCCTAGACAAATGAAACGCAGGTCGGATGGTTCTGAGTCCTTGGCTGGGTTCTGAAGACCCTGTGGGGCCTTCATAGCAGCCTGGCTTCATGGCCACATCCAGCAGGCCCGCCCATCCCTGTTCACGGGATGCTGAAGTCCTGATTCCAGTCCTTGCTCCCCAGTTAGGCTGTCCAACCATCACTTCCACATGACTGTCACACAACTGGAATGGAGGGGCACAACTTTTCTCTACTGGTACACTACATTAAAAACCGTCATTTTCCCCCACAAGTTTGAACTTTCCCTAGCAGTCCAGGAATGAACCAGAGATCGCTAAGATACATGCAAGGGGTCCCTGCATGTCTTCCTTTCCCAGGTCCCTGTGCAGAGGTCAAACCCTACACAGGACAGCTGAGCAGCACCCTGTAAGTGGCTGAGGAACAGACTGGAGACCCATGCAGACACCAAACAAAACCTCTTACTTTAACTTATGTTTAACTTAAGATAATAAGAATTTAAATGGAAAGGTATTTACATAAATGTAAAACCGGAGTATTCCTAATTTAAAATGAATTAATGAGCATTTCCTACATTTCTATTTCAGTTACTAAAGCGGTGGCTATTTCAAGGCATACCCCACATAAACAGAAGTTCCTTGATGCCTAAAGTATTTCTGAAGCACACAGAGTGGTCTGAGAAGTGCGGCTGTTATGTTAGCCAGTCTTCCAACTGGCCACCCACCACCCATCGCCTCCAAAAAGATCTTGGCAAAGGAGTCAGAAGTCCTTGTAGGAAATGGATGGGTTTGTTTTCAAAACAAGTACCTCACTTCAGAATTTACATGCCAAAAAAGTGAGACAAAGATGGAAGTAACAAAAAAAATAAATAAATAAAACAAAAAACAGAAGGTAGAAGAAGGAAAGAAAAAGGGGAGGTTTAGAAAATTAGATTCTATATGAAAATATTTTGTTTCATGAAGCATTAGTGGAAAGAATCTCCTTTTAAAGCACTCCTCTAAAAGCTTGTTTTGTTTTTTTTAATTTATGTGTGCACTCCTGTGTGTGTATATTACATGTATGCAGGAGCCCGCTGAGGCCAGAAGGGGGCTGAGAGAGTGGAGTTACAGCTGGTTGTGAGCTGCTGTGTGGGTGCTGGGAACTGAACTCAGGTCCTCTGCAAGAACAGCCAGTGCTCTAAACTGTGGAACCATCTCTCTAGCGCTTAACAAAGTAACTCTTTACCAGACTTCTCTAAATAAACTTTAGGGGACCCACGAATCCTAAAGATGATACACGAAATGGTATGGCCCATAGTTTATGTCAGGACAAAGCCCGGGGCTTTTAGCTGGGTCTCAAGTGTCTAGGGCAAAGGTAAAGGCTCATTTAGCTATGGGGCCAATTTCCACCTCAGGCAATACACTCATTTCTGAGTCAAAATGATTTTTCTAGGAACTTAAGATCTTCTTCTGATCTAATACTAGGCTCTTCAAGCCAATCATGGCGGTATACACCTTTAACCCCAGCACTCGGGAGGTAGAGACAATTGGATCTATGTAAGATCAAGGCCAGCCTGGTCTACAAAGCAAGTTCCAGAACAAGGACAGTCAGAGTTGTTAAATAGAGAAACCCTGTTTCGGAAAAGCAAACAAAAAAGTCTAGGCTCCTCATCTTAGTTAAAACCAGCCACTCTGTTATTTGTTGATCAAAGGAAACACCAGGACAGCTTCTCAAATTCTCCTAGTTCTAATGAGAATGGGGGTAATAATTTCATTTTTAGCCAACAAGGACCTTTTTCCTTGGAGGGAACTAAGGATGTTAACCTTACAGTCTAGGCTGTGGAAGGTGCCACCACGGAGGAAGTGCAAACACCATGGAGCCAGAAGAGCTGAGATCTTACACCTTGGTTCTTCAGTCCTCCCTTGGTGGTGGTTTGAATGAAAATGGCCCCCCAAAGGTTCATAGATCCGAATGTTTGGTCACCAGGGAGTGGCACTATCTGAAAGGACTAAGAGGTGTGGCCTTGACAGAGGAGGTGCGTCACTAGGGGTGGACTCTGAGATTCCAAAAGCCCAGGGTCACTCCCTCTTCCTGCTGCCTGTAAGAACGGATGTAGAATTTTCAACTACTATTCCAGCATGTAGTAGTTTGAATGTAATTGGCCCCCATAATTCCATAATCTCATAGGGAGTGGCATTATTAGGAGCTGTGGCTTTGTTGGAGTGGGGGTGGCCTTTTTGGGGGAAGTGTGTCACTGTGGGGGCAGACTTTGAGGTTTCATATATATTCAGTATACCGCCCAGTATGTAAATTGATTTCTTATTGCCTGCAATGTAGTCTAAGCTCAGGCACCACCTCTGCCTACACGCTGACGTGTTCCCTGCAATGACAATAAATGGCTGAACCTCTGAAACCGTAAGTGAGCCCCCTCAATTAAATGTTTTCTTTATAAGAGTTGCCGTGGTCATTGGTGTCTCTTCACAGCAGTAAAACCCAAACTAAGACACAGCACCGTAGCTAGCTGTGTTCTGTCATGTTCCCCACCATGATGAGAATGGATTAAACTTCTAAAACTGTAAGCCAGCCCAATTAAAGGCCTTCTTGTAGGAGTTGCTGTGCCACGGTGTCTCTTCACAGCGACAGAACACTAAGACACCATTCTTCCCTGAAGAGCTATGGAGTCGGGTTGAGTGGGTACCCTCTATGAGGTTCCTCCGAGAAGCTGGCATCTCGAAACTAGGCTGCAACGAATTCCCCAAGGTCTAACAGAGCTCTCTGCCTCTTCCTGTTCCCACTAGACTCAAGGTGCACAGTCCGCCTGGGAATGAGGAGCCTCTGGCAACAGGGCACCACACCTCAGCCCGATCACCTTGCAGCTCTCTGGATTCTGTGGCTCCTGGCAACAGGCTCAGTAGAGCCAACCAAGTCACAGTCCTTCACTTCATTTGGGTGAATGAAGTTCGCCTCAAGTCTGCACAATGGCTCTACGCCAAAACGTCCCTCAGGCACTCCACAGACACTCTGACCCTGGCCATGGGACAGATCATTAATGGCAGTGTCCCCTCTCTCCTACTCATCCATCAAAAGTCTCAGGGCTGCAGAAGATGGAACTGCAGGGCATGAAGCCACGCCCTGCCTTTCTAACCACCGTTCAGTGGGCAGCGCGTACTCTGCAGAGCTGGGGTTCTGCATTGTTCACTCATTCCCTCCGAGAATACTGAATCCTCCCAAGAGCTTCCTTTGAAAAGAACCCAGATTCACGGGGCTAAACAATCACAGGGCAGAAGGCAAAAACTCCCAGGCCAGAGTTGCTGACACCCTTGATTCTGCATGACCCCAGATTGCCCTCTCCTCCGTCCGTTAAAAGAAACGGAACCGAAGAGCCAGGTTCGACCCGAAATCCACCAAGCCATCAATTAAATCCAAGGGACTACCTCCTCTGTCCGGTTGCTGAAATCAATAACCAAACTCTTCTCCATTTGCTCAGTACAAACTACATACAGCATGTGGATAAGTACAAAGCACACATGCCCAGATGTGTGAATTAAGCCAACAACTGTGTGCGAGATACCGTAGCCCATCATGTGCGATACTCTCAAAGCTTTCACGAGGACTCTACGGCTTGCCCCAGTTAGGAGCAAATCCAACCGCTGAACACATAAAAACAGGAAAAATGGCCGAAACCTCTTTTTGTGATCATTTTCAAATCAAATTCAATTGTCCACATTACTTTGGATCTAGAGTATTTTCTCCAGGCTGAGAGGTCGCGCTCTTGGACCAAATGCTTGCCAGGAACTTTTTCCGGTTGGGAGTGAAATGGCGGACAGACCCACATCACCACCGCCGACAAGGAGACTGAGATCTGTGATTCAAGCTTCGACAGCGGTCCCTTGGGTCAAAAACTTTGAAAAGGAAAAGAAGAATTCTTTTCAAGGAAGCTTCCACACCCACTGCCTCTTAAAATACCCTGTTTGGAACACAGTGGGCTCAGACTTAGACTAGGAAAATGTGGGTGGATGGATAGTATTGTGCATAATTCTGGGGTTTGTTTCAAGTCATTAAAGGTCCTTACTCAACACATAAAGTCAATACCAAAATAATACTTCCGCTCATTTTCTAGGCTCCACAAAGGGCTTCCAAGCATGGCGTCCTGTTGGTTCACCTAATACAGCCCTGCTGGAGGATGGGATCATTCTCCCCGGACGAGGAAGGACCTATGAGAGGACTTACCCAAGGACATCCAGTGAGGAGCGGACAAGCCAGCATGCAAATGGCCTTCTCAGGATTCCTAGTCCACAGCGCTTTGCAGTACATTAAGCATTATGGCCTTATGAGAAACCACATTTAGATGATCTCACTTCTGTATATTAACCTGGGAAGTCAGCATCCAAGGGACGGAGATTCCATATTGCAGTTTCCCAGGGGAGCTCTCGGTGGAGCCAGAGGGAGCACTGTCTCGCTTTGTCCCCGTTCCATGAGTGGTTGTGACTTCAAGGCCTACAGCACATGGAGTGCAGTGGAGGCCCAGCTATCTCTGGTGTTAGAACCATGGAGACAGCATTCCAGAATACAGCTGGGTGGCCCTCTGCAACCTAACTCCGAATCATTCCGGGCAAAGGTGTTGTCTAGGTCAATACACCTTTTGCCAACTTCAAGGCAGCAGAGCACCTCTTTGAATCAGTCCTGTGATGCCAAATTGATGGCAGACAATTTCAAGGCAGCCCTTCAGTGCTTTTCATGTGAGCCTGTAACAGGCCACCAGCCTATGACCTGTCAAACTGACAGTACAGTAGTGAGCCTCACAGGGTAGTTAGAGGGACTACCAGGGAGCATGCTTACCCATCGTGTCTGTCATAATCTCACTTCTGTTATCATCTCAACTCAGAAAAAAGGAGGTGAAAATTCAGGCAGTACCTCTTAGACGCACAATTCCTGCTCATCTTCTTAGATGACACCTTCTGATTTTTCATCAACTCAAGATCTGGGTGCAAAAACCCAACTGCCCCAACTCCTCAACCCACACAGCACCACTAACAATGCCCAGGGCTACACCAGTGAACACATTTCCCCCACCGACTGCTTCCTAAGTACTGGGCTTCGTGACTCATAGATGATTTCATTCCATTTTCTCAAATAGTCCTATTATTACCCCTACTCGGCGTGTGCATATCCACGGTGCTGAGGAGCTAGCCCAGAGCCTCTTGCAAGCCCCACAGGTGCCGGCCACTGAGTTAGAGTCCCCAGTCCCACTACCCTCCCTTAGGTAGCTGACGAAATCAAGGATTTAAAACAACTACTCACTTGCCCAAAGTCAACCATGAAGGAAGAGATGAAGCCTCTACAAGAGTGACCTTGGTGGCATCAGCAAAACCCATCTTCAGGAAGAAACTGAGCCTCACACCGGGACCTCCATCACCTGGCCATTTGACCCAAACGCGGGCCAAGCCAGAGAGTGCAGCACTGACCCCTACTGGGCAGGTCGGAGTACAGCAGCCTTTGCAGGTTACCATGGTACCCAACGGCTTTCAAAGTAAATGCTTTGAAAAGGATTTGAAAGCAGATCCACTTTTGAATCAGAAGCACAATCCACTAACGGCCTCTTAACCTGTTCAGAATGCTAAGCTCCCCAAAATCTACCACAAGGAAGAGTAGCCTCAGGAAACAACCAAAACATGCAGGGCTGTCTGACAGTCACGCAAGCCATCATTGCCAGCAAGTCAGTGGGGCCATCCTTCCACTGGTAACACACTTCTCACGTCTTTTACGAATCTGCTCATACCCCACTCTCCCCTGCAATAGAGCAGCTAAGCAACTTTATGGCCACGTTTCAAGGGGACCTCTAAAAGTCAGGGTTTGCCCAAGGTCAAACAAACGATTTGGCTGCACACTAGAAGCTGGGAACCCGCCCATGCTATTCCTTCTGCTAGACCTCCCTCCAGAGACAGGGCTGGCCGCATCGCAAGGAACAGGAAATTGAAATGGCTCCTGGTAAGGCAGCAAGCCTGCCAACACCAGAGACAAGCTGACAAGTGACCACAGCCCGCCCTGAATCAAAAACGTCCCTTCAAAGGAGCAGCCCCTGCCACTTCCTCCCACCTGCTGCAGTGAGGTTTACGAGCTCCAAGCGCTGCAACCCACCATGCCTGCGCATCCACAGAGAGCATCAAGTGAGAAAGTCCCATCAGGGAGGTGCTGGTGAGCGACCGAGTTGAGATGCAGTTTCCTGGTATGAACTTAATAGTGCTTTGCCATTCCTAGCACATCTTCCCTCCCCACTACATACACACTCCCCCCAATCCCCACCTCTTACCCACAGAACTGGAAGAGGGGCGCAGCAAAAGCTATACCAGCTGCAGCAGCTGCCAGACAAACCGGGTGAAGCCGGGTTTTAAAGCGAGGAGCTGGTAACAGCAAAATCATGCACTGAGAGCCATGCACCACTTCTAAAACACTGCAACAGATCTCTAAGGCTTTACCTGGGTTGTTTTTGCTCTTCGGCCTTGCATGCTCTTGCTAAGGCTAATTTGTGGGTTGGTGTCACCTTCGGAGAGACAGTGCGATTTCCTACAGGGGAGTGTGTTATAATTACTGTACGGAAGAGTCTCTTCGGCAGCAGCTGGTGGCATCTTATGCTTTGTGAGATCGGGAATATCAGACACCAAATTCCGACAGTAGCCTGAAAATCTGTTCCTCGGTCCTCCGTTTGCCTTCACCCCAGAGTTTTTCTGAGCGTACAAGTCACCCAGGGAGTTGGCTCGCTGACAGGTGCTGAGCTGCCTGGGACTCGCCTCTGTTTCCATCCCCCGAGCCTCCTCGCAATCCTTCTCTTCCGCGGAACCCAAGATTTCTTCGTTGCTTGTTAAATGTTCTTGGCTCAGGTCTGAGAGTGAGAATTCCAGGCTGTCCTCCCGCCAGATGTCTGCAGATTTGGAGCGTTTCTTCTTAAAGCTCGCTGTCTCCATGAACGTGGGCCCATTGGATGTATAGGGACGCTGCCTCCTGCCTCCCTCAGCCAAGTATGTAGCGTCATCCCCGTAAAGCCGGCTCTCCTCAGAGTCTGGCATGCTCTGCACAGAGGCGGCCGTGAGGACCATGCTGCCATCTACGCTGGGAGTGACAGAGGAATCGGTGTAAGATACAGGTCTCAAGCCCATATCTACTCGGTCCACCCAGATGGGGTCCCCAAAGTCATCTAGGGCTCCTTCTTGGGAGAAGGGCTCCAAGCCATTTTCGGCCAGGGACTGGGGGATGCTGGGGGTGCTGCTGGACCGGGTGCTCACTTCAGAGTTCCTGTGGATCGCCTTCCCGGAGGAAGCGTGTCGTGTCCTCCGTGTCTTGTGTGACAGTCGCAGGGAGCGTGATGTGTGTTTCCGCCCCAGGCTGGCATGCTTTTCTCCATAAAACTCGTGGTCTACATTTTGGCTTTCTGCGTTTCCCATGGTTTTATGGTCTGCACGGCAAAGCGGGGGGAGGGGAGAGAAAAAAAAAGGAGATAATTGAGTGTGTATTAAAATGGGTATAAATATCTTAAGAATAACGGCTTCGGGTCAGGCTGAGCAGACACTTTGGCTGTGGGTTAGGTAAATAAACACACGGCTTTCTAGGGGCTGTGGGCAGATACAGAGACTGATACCTGGCAACAGGTATCCCGTCATCAAATACCGAGATGGTTCCCAGAGAGGTGGAACACTCGTGTGAGTTCGGAGAGAGCAGTCTGCCTAAGGGACCCCCAGAGTGCTGCAACCATGCAGGTGACCACTCTGCTCACCCGGACTTTCTTCTGCAGCATCACAATGATAGATAGACAGGAAGGTCTGCTCTTATCAGACACCGAAACCTAAAGTGCAAACCTGGGGATCCAGGAAAAGAGTGACTTTCTTTCTCCTTTTCTGCCAGGGGGTTCTGTTTGCTTTCTTGTTTTTGCTTATGCAATTTTATCTATTCCACAATTTGGGGAGATTTGAATTTTTTTTTTTGCTTTATTTGGATTCTAGCCACACCTCAAAAATCAATCAAAAACTCGAACGCCTCAAAATGCAAACCTAATCACTTTTTCCTAACAAATCAAAATCACGAGGAAAACAGACCGCTACCATTCATTTCACAGCCACTCTGCAAACTTTGATCTGTGGGAGGAGGGGCACAGGCAGGACACCTCTCTCGGCAGCTGACTAATGGGTTTATTTCTGGGAGCAAATCCAACCTGTGAACATGAGTCTGGTACAGAACGCCCCGAAGACAGAAAACACAGCCTGTGAAACTAGCGAACTCAATCCAGCCCAGCGGAACCGACCAGTTGACTCAGTTCTCCTTTGCACGTTCCTAGCCTCCACCACTGACCTTGCCCACAACAGCAAGGAAAAGTTTTCACGGCCTCACGCCTGCGACGCTGTTTGGCCTCTACCCGTGTTCCAGGAACCAAGCTCTCCATTCCTCTCCAAGCGCATACACCGACAATACGACACATGAAACAGGCGGGATGAAAGAAGAAACATAGGCCCTCCCAAGATCCCTGCCCTGGCTCTGTCAACTGCATGCAGAGACAGGCATTCGGGAAACACCTGCCAAGCACCTACTGTATTCTAGAAGCCAGGGTGAACAGCGAGGGACAGACACACCTTCCATGCTTCTAAAACTGGTCTAGCTATGGAAGGCGTGCAGCAACAAAGAAAATAAAGGTGGCAAAGGGTCCAGGAAATGAAGGTGATGGACACAACAGAAAAAGGATGGAAACGCACTAACGAAGGTACCTCTCTATTGGTCCAGAACCATTACAGTCCCACTGTTGACTGTAAGCCGTGGCTTCCGCTCTGACAAGGTATGGCACACAGGAAAAACCTCTGGGTAACGTGCCAGTGAGTTCACAGGTAACCCATCCACACATGAGATGCTAAGCTTTTCCTGAGCTAGGAAGTCCCCCACTTGGCCACACACCATGATTCTCAAAGGGGATCTACGGAGAAAGATCTCCCTTTTCACCAGCAGTGAGCACATCTCAAGGCAGCACGTTCACACCTCTCTGGCGGATGTCTTTAAGCAGCAAATGAAAATGAAAAGATTAATGATCCACATAAGACCATGATACATCTTAATCCCTAAGTCTAGCACATGCTGCATGGTTTACGAGCATACACAAACACAGACTTCACTGACACTAAAGGCCATGGCCAATTTCCGAGAATTCCTGTTTTATTAATTTTTATTGATGTGTGTGGTGTTAGGAAACCAACAGAGACCCTTGCTCATGTAAAGCGTGTGTTCTTCATTGAGCTACATGCCAGCTCACCCAGCTACTGATCTGCAAGAAGAAAAGGGGCTCTGGAGTTCAAGCCCAGGGCCTCACGCATGTTGAACGACCTACACTGAACTAGACCCGCAACCACTACACACTCCAGCCCCACCTCCTAATTTTCCAAAAGGCTAAATTAAGTATAAGTTAACATTCCTAGAGCTGGAGAGAGGGCTCAGCGGTTAAGAGTACTGGCTGCTCTTCCAGAGGTCCTGAGTTCAATTCCCAGCAACCACATGGTGGCTCTCAACCATCTGTAATGAGGTCTGGTGCCCTCTTCTGGCCTGCAGGCACACATGCAGGCAGAACACTGT
>NC_022010.1:97283969-97284754 GCF_000317375.1 Microtus ochrogaster
ACTCCTGTGTGCTTTGTCAATAAACAGAAGACTGGGAACAAATGTCAGCTGCAGCTCAGTTTAAGACTCACATGGGTTGAACCTCAAAGGAGGAAAGAATATTCATGAATGGGCAGAATGGAAGAAAAGGCGAACTGGTCACCTCGCCCTCCTGTGTTACATCTGTCAAAAGTCTGCACACATAACCGAGAGCTTTCTGGGCAGGCCGCCTTCAGCCAAGAGAAAACCAATCAACTTAAAAGCCCCAAGAGAGTGTTCCTAAAGGAAATGGCCCGACGTGCAAGAATTACAACAGCTCATGCATCAGGCTGACAGGTCTGCCGGACTAATAGCACTTTTAGTAGTAAGATTCTTTCATGAGCCAAGGTAGGAAGGAAGCCATTTTTATCTTCGGTATAAGAACTTAGAGATGAATGCCAAGTCTCCTAAATTCTACCATGACACATTCTCGGGGGATGACCTCGACAGAGTCAGCACAAAGCGTAAAGAAACAGAAGTTAGAAAAAATAAGTTTCTAGAGGCTGCAGAAGCAGGCCTTCATTTGAAAGCTTTTCTCTGAATGTCCCTGTAGGGCAGGCTGGGAAGTGGGGACAGGCTCTGTAACTAACAGAAGGGTAAAATATTTAAAAGCCCTCCCTCAGGTGGGGACCCCCAGAGAGCTGGTGACCTGCGGCCCTTCTCAATCCCAGGTACAATGGCAATTGCTCCAATAAGCTTCCTATTCCACCCCTTTTGCAACATGAGATTAATTTTTATTTCAAACACACAAAACCTGATTTCCATTC
>NC_022010.1:97284871-97288218 GCF_000317375.1 Microtus ochrogaster
AAAAAACATCTCTACAAAAGACCACAACTTCTGCACTCAGGCCGAAGAGTTAATAAATACATATAAAGTTCAATAAAAGCCAGAGATGAACAACACCTCATCCACATGGCCACCTCACAATCCCAAGTAAGGGGGAGAGTCTTCAGCCAAGGAGGATAGGCATAAATGCATGGAAAGAAGGATAAAAATGCAGAAATCTAGATAGAAATCGGCATGGATACCACCATGGTCCAGGTTCACCATCCCTGCGCATGCCAACATGAAGCCCCAAGCAGGAAACTCCACACCTTCCCTCACACCACAGGTCGCAGTCAAAACACAGATGCCTTAAAAATAGTGCATAAAAGCAGCTTCAGACTGTGTCAGAGATGTATATGAAACATAAAAGAATTACGCATTTACACTTAGGTCCCACCCCAAAAGATCTCAAATATCCTAAAATCTGAAACACTTCTGGCCCCAGGCATTTTGGCTAAGAGATGCTGAGACCTGTAGCAGATCTGAAGGTGGGAAATCTGACCAGCATTGGGTTCAGCCATCTTTCATTTTCAGGGGAACACTTATTGGGCTTGCTGGTGGTCCAGACAGCTCTTACATTCAGGATGTGTTGGAGGTGGTAGCTTTTAATATTTAAATGGCAGTGGTATTCAGCCTTCCCCGGCCTGGGTCTCGAGGCCCCTCTTCACGCACCTCCTTCCGCCTAGAACCCTCTTACTGGTGACTGTCTCCCTAATTCACTCCGTGCACTGACACCTGAGGCCACCATGGTGCTGAGAGGGAAGCCTTCCCTGGCTTCCAATGTGAAATACCAAGTTTTCCTTGCAGAACTCAACTCCTCCCCGCTTACCTTCCCCTAATGTTTACCATAAGATGGTTCCCACGACATGGCACACAATGTAGCTCATCTGCTTAGTTTCTTAATTCTGTCCTTCCCACAAAAACTGAGCATCAGGAAAGCTGAACATTTAACTTATTTTGTTTCCTCTTATGCTGTCAGAACCAGAACAGAGCCTGACAAAGAGTGGGTGCTCAATGAAAAGAAAGCAAACAAAGAAATAAGTCCTGAATAAAAAGATACCGTGGATCTAGAAGGCGACAGTTCACACAATAAAAGACACGGAGGTTGGGGAGATGGCTCAGTGTTTAACAGCATTTGCTGTTTGTACAGAGGAGCTAGGTTCAATTCCAAGAACCCACACACGCCATCACCACGCCAGAAGATGGTGCTGCCCTCTTCTGGCCTCCTCAGGCACTGCATGCACTTGGTACACAGACACACATGCAAGCAAAACACCCATACAGACAACCGGAACTACCAGGTTCCACGCTGCCCTCATGTGTGAGCTGTACTTCTCTACCATGCTCCCCACTCCTGCCTCATTCCAACAAATCCTGCCTACACTTCCTGTCTTCCTCCGCGGTTTGAAGCCGCCTGACATAAGAGAAGCCCTGTCTGCCTGTATTCACGGTCACAGGGCAGAACTGCTCAGGTCCCAGATGACTCAGGAAAGTGAGGGAAGGACAGAGCAGCATGAAGGACTGGGGTAGCATTTCAAAGTCTTAAGTGTGGGCTCAGACTGCTCGGAGATCTTGGGGGTGCTCTGGGGGCCGAGGGTCAAGGGTAGTAGGGCTTCTCCATTCTCATGAACGCCATGATCTCTTAGCTAAACTGAGGACACGGGCTTTCCAGTGAGTAATTATACTAAATGGGCCTCTAAGTTCCAACAAATTAAACACCTAAGAAAGGAGTTAGGAGTTATCTTTAGGAAGGTTACCCAAACGCACAAACCTTTATTGGGGTGTTTCACGTGTACACCTACAAGGAAGGATTGCTTCTATAGGATTCCTTAGCTTACTAAACCCATTTGGCAAAATGAATGATACAGATACTCTACGCCATATTATCACTGGGACATTTAGTGAGATGGGTATGCCAAAGGGCACACACACACACACACACACACTTAAACAGTGGCAAATCCCTAGTGTCTAACCATGCTTGTGAGCCATGCAGCCGAGAGAGAAACAGGGAACAGACATAAGCCTTTAGTAAAATTTCCCATGACTCTGTAATTATTTTGAAATAAAAACTTTGAATCAAATAAGTTAAGCTTTAACTGAATGGAGCAGTCTGGTTTAAAAAAAATTTTAATAGAGAATTTTTCTGAAGAAATACATACAGAATCTTCCCAACCCTTTCTTTTTTACCTAAAAGTCACCTGAAACATTCTGCTACATCTCCAATGAATTAAGCAATTAAAAAAGCAAACACTTAGGAAGCATCAGATAGGAAAATGTAGCGAGTAAATGCAGAGGCAAACGTTCCAAAGTAAGGTTAGTAAAGGGGGAGGGGAGAGGATCTGGGGGCGGAGCTTTTGACTCACTGAAGTAGTGGGCAAAAATGAATTGTTAATATCTGGCATCCCCAAGGAGCAAACACTACCTCACTCCACCAATCACCACTGAAACACCTAAACCAAAATTAACAAAAGCAGACAGGCTGAGGAGGAGCCCAGACTCGAAGAAGCCATTCCACGGAGCAGCAAGTTCCTTCTTTGTTTTTATTGATCCAACTCCTCTCCCAGGCTGGCACCAAGGCTGAGCACCAAACACAGTTGTGAAGAGGCAGCAGAAATGGTGGACTCGTGAGCAGAAGCAAGAATGGTCCCTGGAAGCCAGAGAGTGAGCTTAGAAAGCAAAGAACTGGAGACAAGCTCGCCTAAGATGTGTAAGCCCATATGTATCTTGGATGTGCATGTCTGCCTGGGACATATCCAAAACAAGTCAACAAAGACTTCCGGCTGAGCAGCCCAAGTCTCCGGCTGACCCTTGTGGTCACAATAGTAGCGCAAGCCAAGACTGAAGCAAAGGCATTGGATACTACGCTGACAGGGAAGCCCACAACAGCAACCAAGAACCAGCAGCCTAAACCCCAAATTCAATCAGCAGCTTTTCAGATTCCCTGCTAGAGTAACAGCCCCCATAAGATCCATGCCCATCAGATGTTCAGCAAGACCCGGAACCTCACAACATGGTATTCAAAATCCCTTGTAGCCTTTCAAAGGGCTAGGGAAATGGAACCAGTTTCCATGGGCAAAAGCCACCAACAAATGCCAAACATCCAGTGGCCCAGAGCCAGCTGTTATAACTATCTCCTCAAGTAAAGGTAAACATGCTTGGAACACATAACATGCTAGGTCAGGTGTGATGGTGCACTTGGGGGGTAGGAGCAGGAGATCCCTAAGATTGAGGCCAGACTGGTCTACAGAGCAAGTTCCAGGACAGCCAGGACCCACATAGAGAAGCCCTGTCTCAAGAAAGAATGAGGAAGGAAAGGAGGGAGGGAG
>NC_022010.1:97288318-97294455 GCF_000317375.1 Microtus ochrogaster
AGAAGGAAGGAAGGAAGGAAGGAAGGAAGGAAGGAAGGAAGGAAGGAAGGAAGGAAGGAAGGAAGGAAACTGCTTATTGTATGGGATCATCACAAACAACAATGACTTGCTCAGAAAAATAGAACACATGTTAAATTTATTTCTTGTTAATTTATTTTATGTTTATGAGTGTTTTGGCTGCAGAGGTCAGAAGAGGGCATCTGATCCAATGCAGTTGGAGTCACAGGCTCACACACAGTTGTCAGGCACCGTGTGGGTACTAGAAATGAACCCAGGTCCTCTGGAAGAGTGATATGTGCCCTTGCCAGCCCCCAGAACACAATTTTTAAAATAGTATTATATAAAAGTTTGGTTCACACACACACAAAGGCCGATCCTTTTTTTTCAAGTCACTTGGGAACACATTAGCCCTCTGAAAACATAACCTCCTACAGAGAATGTAAGCTTGGAAAAATCTGAGCTATCATTAATATTGGAGGGGGTGGTGAACCTCGTCTGACCTAAAATTTATTGGGTATATTGCATTTTTAAACCACCATTTCTTCTCAGTACCATAAGAAACAACATTCTAGTTCGGTCAAAGTCCTGGGCAGAGAGAGCAAAGAAAAACAGTCCAGGAAATGCTGGTGACTGAGGGAGAAACAGGTAAAGGAACAAAAAGGATACAGGAGAGTATGCAAAAAGCCGTATCCCTTGAGCACGAAGGAGATTATAATAACATGTTTATGATTTATGATGTCTCGTTCCCTAATGACACCAGGGCTTTCTGTGGCAGACAGTAGGATGTTCCTTCCCACTGAACAAAACCCAGACAGTAGATTGGCAGGCCCTAGCTTGCCCTAGCTAGGAGTCAACAGCCAAAACCACGATCCCAACATTAATACTAAATGTCTCTCAAACAAGACATCTCTTACCCACAAGTGAAAACTTCTATTCTCTACTCTCGAGAAAGGGAACTTTCCTCATGAATACAAATATTTCCCTCTCATCCACGGGGAAATGTGTGAAGGGGTTACTGGATAGGGCTTATAGGTTTCTTCAATTTCCACCACAGTTGCTGGATTTCCTGCAAAGGGGGGGGGCACTGAATCCTAGGGCTTGCACTTGGCTAAGTAAGTGCTCTCCCACTGAGCTACACACATCCCTAAGGGCAAAATTCATTTTGTTAAAAGATTTATTCTATCTGTGTACGTGTGCAGGAAGGTGCCAGTAGAGACCAAAGGAGGTCCCTGGATGCCCCAGAGCTGGACGCACAGGTTGTTTTGAGTCACCTAGCATGCGTGCCAGCAACCAGAACTCTGAAACTCTCGAAGAGCAGCAAGAACTCCTAAGCGCTGAGTCATTTCTCCAGCCACTACATCTCACTTTTTTATTTTAAGGAAAGACAAATAAATGAAACATTAACAAGTCAATGATTTTTTTTTTCCCAATTTAAAAGAGTAAAGATGTCACACTACACAGACAGCTACAACAAAAACGTAAACTCGGAACAGATGGCCCGGGAAAAGATCTAAGATAAGAAAGCTCTACCCAGCTTGGATCTCTGTATCCCTCTCTATCTCTGATTCAGGGCACTTGACCTCACCAAGCTGTATCTGTGGCTGGGTTAAACATCACCCTTCCCAGTTAGTGTATCTTCCTATGGCGGTGGCCATCATCCACTTATCCTGGCATATACACCTTCTCCTTACAGAAATTTCAGTCCTGTTCATCACTAAGACAGTCTTAAGGCAAGAGCGCTTCAAAAATCTATGCAGCAGTAGATCGCAAGGTCTCTAATACACATGAGACGAATCCCACTCATACCGTAAGCTAACAGCACGAGCCAGGCTTCACTTCTCTGGGTAAAGGCCGTGCAAACCCCAACCATAAGCTAACTAACGATGGATGTGTGCTATAATTATCAGTATCGCTTTCCACTCCCCCGAGGTATCTAAAATTTTATTAAAATGAATGCAGCCATTCCCCTTCCGTGACTGGAAAACAGACCTCCGAGCCCCGAGTGGAAAGGATGACAAGTCTTTATTTCAAAGTTAAATCCGAAGTGAAAAATCACAAGACAACAGATTGCAAATTTAAAATTAGGTTCTGGTGGGAGGTCTTGGTTTCGAGCCTGCTTTCCCCTACTGGATGCTGTGCCGAAGACGGAGGGAAAACAGCTAAGATTAAACTGAGACGAAGCTCTCAGAGTTTCTGCTAATTCGTTACAATGCACGAACAGAGTTTCTGCCAAGTCACACACAAATACCCCTACCCCAAGAGACTAAGTGCGCTTTACAGCAAATAAGCAACGATCTTTGATTTAGAAGGTTATTATTTTGAATGTACTTATCTTGGGTGTTTAAAGACACCCCAGAGCAGAAATACATCATTGTTTTGAGGCTGGGCTTGGGAACCAGCTTTGCTGCCCTTTTTTTTTTTTACAAACATAATCCAACAAAAAGCTGGTGAAACTCAGAGATAAAAGACCCTGAGGGCAATTCACAAGAAAATAAAAGACTTCAGAGGTACCTACTCGATGTTTCCATTTCATTTTGGGCTAACGCTAATGCCTTTCAATTGTTAGATGGGTGCAGCCCTGATCCAGAGAATTGCATCCGAATTCCTTTCCCACCACACATATACAGCATAGTAATTTCAACTCCTGTCGTCCACTGTATCTGTCCCACCCTCTATGAAGAACTTCTCAGTCACACAGAGGCTCGGCTAACATGCACAAACCTACCTTTAAAGGCAACAGTGGTGCCCAGCCCAACTGGCCCCAAGAGCACTGTGGCATTTAGAAACTGAGGCTGGTAATGATGCTAGTGGCTGGAGTTGGGGCGCATGTCAGCACCTGCCGCACAGGGTGCCCATCGGGGTCTCACCTGAGTCTGGGAGAATGAGCCCAAAACCTGGAGGAGACAGAAAAACAGAAAGGTGGTGGTCAGGCAGAAGAAAGGAAACAGCATGTTCATCGATTCCCTGGTACCAATTTGATGTGAAAGATGGTGTCCTTGCATAAAGAGACGCGACATTTAGCTAGAGGTACACATTGGCAGGCTCTGTCAGATACACATAAATGCCAGTGCATTTGTATGATGGCCACAGAGGCCTGCAAACTCTCATTTTAACCTGTCTGTGGATTCAGGCATTCGCCAACAGCAGCAGGTGACTGCAGAAGACTGTGCACTTCTCTTAATTCTCAAAGGGCCTTAATAGGAAGGCGAGGGAGCAAGGGAGCATCAATATTCTCCCACAGGCACTGTGCTGCTAAAAAGAAGAAATTGGAAAAAAAAAACATAGAAGAAAATGATGGGGCAGGAAGGGGGGACCCACAACTTAATTCCACAAACTTTCTTGCTCTATATGTTTCCTTCAGGTGGCAAACATCACACTCTGAGAAGGCTCATGAATAAAATACAAAGAAAAGAATTGAGGTAAAAATATATGAAGTTATTTAGCAAATTAATTAATAATAATAATAATAATACACATCAAGAAGAACAGCTCCAAGAAAGACAGCACTAATGGGTTCCTCCTTCTTTAGACTTGAAGCTGGATTTCCTGAGTGAAACTGTGAATACTGAGTCTAGCGAAGAGGCCTGAAGGGTATGCTGGAGAGACTTCACTCTGCCCCTCTCCAACCAGACGTTTCTCTGTGGGCTGCTGGCCGCCACCACCCACGACTGGTGGCAGTACAAATCGGGAACCTGAGATGGCAAACACTTGGAGCGGGAACACGGAGAGAATTGCCTGGTGTGTGGTGAGGAACCACACAAAGGCAGTAAGTAAATAAATATATAGGTCCCCACGGAACAGAACAGTGAGTTTTGTTTCTCCTTTCTCTTGGAAAACGTGCTGTTTAGCCATGAAGCCCCGTGACTCATGCTGGCAGGGGGAGGAACAGAAGTTCCAGCCTTACCCCATTATTAACCCACAATGTGTGCCCTTTCCACGGCTGCCCCCACTGCCATCCTGTCCGTCCCCTTTCCCTAGGCAACCCCCCCTCTACTGCTCTCTGCAAATTTCCCAAATTTCAAAGCGGTTCCTGAATTGCTTAGGAACTGGCAGATATTAATAAGCAACAACCCATTTAAATTGAAATGGACTCATTACCGTGCCAGCTGCCAATAATTTGCAAGGCTGGATCCTCACTGGCAAAGCGGCCTGCAGGCGGCTGGCCCTCCACCTGCACCGCGGAGGCTGATAGTGCAGTTTTTATACTTAAAAACAAATTATCCTATCTACCAGCATTACAATGTTTTCTATCTATATTCTTCTAGAACCGAACAAAGGAACTAGCGGAAAGGACAAAAGTATACGACGTTATTCAAATGGGAACAATGCCAAGTCTTTTGGGTATGCATTTTTTTTCCTCCTGATTTGGGGGAAAAAATTTACCCATAACCTTGTCTATGGGATTGAAACGTGGGGTAGAGTCTAAAAGGGAGCCAGCATCTTTTCTCTTGTAGTTAGCAGATATGCTAAGTGCACAGTGTGCCAACAAGCACTTCACTGTGACCGTGAGTGCCTGGACACCACGGTGACCTTGTGAATGCGTGCCAGGGTGCCTTGAGAAACATCGGTGCCCTGGGTTTTCCTCAAGACTCACAGAGAGTTCCAGACGATCAGAAGGCAACTATGCACCAAGCTCAGCGACGGGAGTTTAAGCCTGGGGACCGCTGCGTGCACTTGTCACACCTGGCTTTGCAAGCTGAAAATTCACTTGCAGAATGATTAGGGATGGACTATTAATCCACCCTCTAAAACTGGGGATAACAAGAGCTCCGGACTATTGGTTGTTATGAGCATTAAATGAGACCGTCTGTTACATAACCCACTGCCTGCCTAGCCGGTGATCAGCTAGCTTGCCACTACTGTTTAATGTCCATAGACCATAAGGAGCACACTGCGGGATGGGCTGCCGTGAAGGGGGCTAGCACGCCACCAGGTTCGCTGAAACTGAATCTCACAAGTAGAACGGAGTCCATCCCTTACGTTTGTTACGGAACAATCTGGGGACCAAATTAACCCGGCTGGCAACGGGGCACACTTAGCTTGCCAGGGCTCCTGTGTACACACAAGGCAAGCTGGCAAAGCTCGGCAGAACCAGCCAGCTTACTTCTACACAGGGAGGCGGCCACTCTGAAGCACTGAGGTTTTCAAACTCACTGCGACTGGCCTTCCTCACAAACAGTTTTCCTGCCAGGTATCAAATGACCAGTCTGCAGAGGGGAGGGCGTACTGGGTGGGGATAGGTACACAGGGCTGAAAAGTCCCACTGCCCCAGTCATGTGGGATGATGAGGATAAAGCTGCCATCTCAAAAGTTCAGTGATGCTCTCCAGCAGGACGCTCTGCTGTTCTGAGCTGGAGCTGGGGTAGGCTGTTTTGTTTTGTGTTGCTTTACAAGAACCAATGGGTGAACAGAGTAAAGAGTGTTATGCTTGTCTTCAATGGCCAGGTTCCATCACTAAATTCCACGTAAGTGTACTTGGCCCCTTTTTTATACCCCAAAACATCTGTGACTAGTCAATTATTAAGAACCAGAAAGTTTTCTTTCGCTCAAACAAAACCTAAACCTGGGAGAGGGCTACGGCAGGGTTAAAGTTCTGAACATTTTTCACTCACATGCAATAAATGCTAAAAAGATTTAGGTTTTGGTGTTTATATTAGCTCCCAAATCAGAAGGCACTGGTAGATGGGTGGGTGGAAGGATGGGTAGATGGGTGGATGTGTAGATGGGTGGATGGGTGGATGGATGGATGGATGGATGGATGGATGGATGGATGGATGGGTGGATGGATGGGTGGGTGAGTGGAACATACAGGACGGATAAATCAATCAATTGATCTAGGGTACGAGAACTTGTTTAATTTAAAAATCAAGAGAAAAAAATTCAACAGTTTTTTATTTATTTTTTTAAATTGTTGATAAAAGAGTTGGAGTGGCTTCCATACAGAACTAATTTAAAATAGAGGGGCCTGAAAGATGGCCTGGTAGGGAAAGGCTCCTGCCACCAAGCCTGAAGATCCAAGTTAGAATACAGGAGATGTCACAGCAGAAGGAGAACACTTCCTAAAAGCTGTCCTGTGACTTCACACACGTGCCATGATGAGCTCCAGATTGTGTGTGTGTGTGTGTGTGTGTGTGTGT
>NC_022010.1:97294840-97301604 GCF_000317375.1 Microtus ochrogaster
CACACCTACCCAGCTACACACCTACCCTGCTGCACACCCAGCTTAATTTCACAGGAACCCTGGTAGAGCCACCCTGACATCTGTAAAAGCCACAGTTTCTCAGCAGCGCCCACAGGAACTCCATCCTTCCTCATAGGTGCAGTAACCGATTTCATAGATATTTCTTTATTTCGACAGCTGAACGTGGAAATAAAGACAAACCTTAAATTCTGAAACAGTGGTTATCCTTCCCTGGAAGGCTTTCTCTGGACAATGTGGTCATCCAAGGTGCTGGACTATGATGGAGGGTGGAGAAAGTCAGATACTTTGGACCAGATCAGCGGCCGTACTCAACTGACAGCAAAGACAGCTCCGCCGAGACTGTACTTACGTGGTGTTTGTAAGAGCGGAGGCTACAGCGGAGTCGCACACGAGGATGAGAGTCCACCTGCTTCCCAGGTGGACCACGTGACCACTGAGAGCCCTCGGGCTGGATCCAGAGTCTCAGCACAAAATCAATTTACCTCTCAGTATAGATGAATGAGCATGATACGGATCCCAGTTCTTATCAACAGATACTTTAAATAGCTAAATAAAAATCCCCACGTTTCCATGTCCACCCCACTGCCCTAGTTCTAAGCAATGCTGTTTCTTAATATAGCCAAGTGTACCACCTTGGAATCACCACTTGCTGGGTGCAGGCCACAAGTTGGGGGCCCCCTACTAAAATAATTGCAATTTTCAAGAACCGGATCTCGGGTAATGTTTAACAAGGTTCTGCTGGGACAGACACCTATTTCAGACTGAAGTCATCTGTCCGACCCCTACCTGGGAGGAGTTGCCAATTATGGAACGCACAGTCTCTGGCTCGCACTTGCATTGATGGCTTTGGGCCCAAATACTCTTAAATTTCCTGGAGTTCTTCATGTGCAGCCACACTCGGACACCTCCAGCTGGGAGCCGCCAAGGCCCTGGGACACCATCACCACAGCAATGCTTCCTACCAGTGTCATTTGAGGGGACTTGGAAACCACCAGCCCCGCAGAGATCCGCTCGGCAGCTGCTGAGCTGAACTCCCGAACATCCACACAGCCTGGTGCTAAGAATGGCTGCAATGAGGCCAGCGTGCTAAAGTGGATGTGAGAACCCTTTCAGGACACAGTCTAACAGTGACCCCAAGCCCCATCTTTCTCTCTGTCGTTTCTAAAAGCTGTAAAGCAAGGGATCACTTGAGAATCTCACACAGCGTCAGAGCAGAATGGCCTTTGAGACCAGAGCACAGCTTCGGGCTCTTGTCTCCTGACATTACTCACTTCAAGTCAGAGCTATATCAAGAAGCACACACATGATACTGTATGAGAAAATGGAATGTCTTATCCCCACTCCCCTACAAGAACGGGAAAGAAAATAACTGTAACTAACGTCTAACACTGCAGCCTTGTCCTTCACTGCCTCACTGCCATGAGGCTTAAGTGTCGGGCATTCCTATCAACAGCAAAGGTTGCCTCAGAGTCCGTGAGAACAAAGTAAGAGAGGGTGAGGGCGGGATTCAACCTCCGCTGAAACACGGCATTTTAATCCTGCCTTACACTGCATGCGAGAGTAAGGCTCGCATCAGCATCTCGGTTCAGGAGAGCTTCCAAAACACACCACTTTGCTCAACAATAATCTTCCAGGATCAAGTCACTCGGATCTCTTCCCTTGCACAGATCTGCCTCTTGTTCTCATGGAAACTAAAGCTTCCCCCATGCAGAAGAAAAGCCGGTTTCCTGGGACACATGGCAAGATGGATGGCAGGTGCGACCTGCTCCTCCTTCGCTGTCCAGAACCGATGGCCCAGGAGGGGGATGTGCTTCTTGGTTTTCCAAACCTGATGATCAGCAGAGAGACAGGAGGGCGTCTCTCCCAAGCATATCATTTCGGGTCACTATCAAGAAGAAAGGCACCCACAGCAAGGGAGACAAGGCCACAGGGGCTGCTGTCACCTCGAAGGCCCAAGATATTCCTGTGCAGCCTGAGGGGGTGCCGTATTCCAGCCCAACCAGCAAACAGAAAATGAGGTCACTGTCCACTGCTTAGTTCTCCAAAGGTCTCCACAAGCCAAACTCCCAGCCCAGAGCTGCCATTCACAGGGAGTCTCCTAGGTGAGACCACGGCCTATAAGAAACAAGGGTTGGGACCTCTGTGACACAGAGAAGACAGAGAAACTATAAATCTAATGGGAGGCTGAGGAATCATTCCACTGCCTCCTACAGGGCCATCCAGAGAGAATCCCGCGCTTCTCCTGGGCGGCTTTCTCCCTTGGCTCTGTCAGGATGCTACTGGATGCAGCTCCTCAAAGAAGACAGCGCTGTCGCAACCTCCAGGTGGAGGGAGGCCATGCCACTGGCAATGCAGAAGAAGGGAGACACTCTAGCAAGGTTAGGTCTGTATAGGTATACGGATATCTGATTAACACTTCAGCGTATCACTAAAAACCAAAGGGAGTGGATAAGTGTGATAATGGGAATCCACCATTACGGCGTAACACAGTCACGCACTTTGAAATTAAGTTGATTGGCTTTTTAAATTGTTTTAAAATAATTCCTCCTAAGGATTTTCAAAGTGCAGAAGAATTCTTTCCCCATTGAGGCTCCATTTTTTTTCTTCTGGGTGCTAGGACCTCCATACCTGATCCAGTCTCCGTCTTTTACAAGAGAAGATCCAGGATCCGAATCTGTAGACTAGGATGTATCACGAGATGGAGCAATACAATGGAGTCCAAAGAGCCTGAAGTCCAGAGTCAATTTCTGGAACCCTAGTGAGAAACACTCCTGTACACACGCTGGCTTTCAGACACAAGACTCCCTCAAAAGGGCCTGGATACTTCATTTGAAAACCATTCAGGTTGTTTGGCAACTGCACAATCAAGCCTTCAAGCTTTAGCAGATGAAACACAATTACTTCGTCGATTCTGAGAACCCACTATTTCCGTTTTGGGAACTCTGAAATTGAATGCATCTTATAATCACAATGGCGTATTCGGCTTTAATCAGAGACCCTTTTTCCCCTCCCAGTGGGACATCAAACAATGGTGCATCTTACAGAAGACAAGATCACCTGAACGGAGTGTCTAAAAATAGATTTTATCACAGTTATGGTTGGACTGTCTAAGACCTGTCAATTTTTCGACTCAAGTAGAATATCAGGTAAAGGCTATACTACCCAGTTCAGCTCCACCAAGGTTTCCCGGGCGGCTGGTGTCTATGTGAGATGAGGAGTAAGACTGTTCCCACAGTGCCTACAGCCTAAGAGAAGGGTGACAACTTCCTCACGCTGTAATGAACACTTTGACATTATTAATACCGGAATGACGGGGGGGAAAAAACAAAAAATCTGATCAATTCTGCAAGAAGCAGCTGTCGGACCTGGTCTCTAATGGATTAAACCCTTTAGCTTGAGTATAGAGGATGGGAAGAAATGGCTGGTGATGGGATCTAATCCTAAAACAGAGAAGGATAAAACAATTCCTTTTTTGACTAAAAACAAAAACATTATCACTTGAACCTGTTATAGTACCTTAAACAAAAGTTCTGTGAAAACTGGTATTTGATTTATTTTTAATGCTTTTTAAGGAAAAAAATGAAATTATTCCCTTCTGTGTATTAGTCAGTTTGTGCTGTTATAACAAAACACCTTCAGCAGAATAATTTATAAAAAATAAAGATTTATTCCTCATAATTCTGGAGACTAGACGGTCCCAAATCAAGGGGCCAGTAGATATGGAAAACCTGCTTCTCACTATCTGAAGGTCATGTAATAGTCTCTTGCCAGGGCTCTTTTCTTTTTTTAAAGATTTATTTATTTTTATTTCATGTGTATGAGCAACGTGTGTGTGTGTGTGTGTGTGTGTGTGTGTGTGTGTGTGTGTGTGTGTCTGTGTCTGAACCATGAGCATGCCTCGTGGTCACGGAGGCCAGAAGAGGGCATCAGATGCCTGGGAACTGGTTTACAAATGGTTGGGAGCTGCCAGGTGGATGCTGGAAACTGACCCAGGTCCTCTGCAAAAGCAGCCTGTGCTCGTGAGTGCTGAGCCACCTCTCCAGCCCCTTCAATCCTTTTATAAGGTCACTACTCATTTCTGAGAGCAGCGTTCTCGGGGCCTAGGCATCTGGCAAAGCCACCACCTCTTTCCACCATTACTTTAAGTCTCAGGTTCCCATCTGTGAACTGGGAGGAGACCACAAGGGACACCAGGTAGGGAGCAGACACCAGCAAGGGACACAACACACCACCAGAAGGGGATTGTCTCTCAAACAAGATCAGGGGAAGACGCAGCTAACAGTCAATTCCACCCAACAGAAGGGCCAAGAACCCCTCGGAGAGCCGGTGAGAGGACAGATGTTTAAACCCTGTCTCAGGCACACCTGTATGGCCACACCAGCAGCTGCAATCGTGATTACAGTATAGAGCAGCAGTAGCTTACTCTAAAAAGAAAAACGATGATTCTACCTTAACTCTGATCCAAGTCTAGCCTCCAGAATTCTCTAGTCTCGCAGGTACCCCCTATGCTCACTCATTCCTTACAATTCACTTGACTATTTAAATGAGGTTTTCAGCAACCACGGTCCCTCAGGTGTGTGAATCACAGTGAATATAACCTAGATGCACAAAGACAAGTATCTGAGAGCCCTTGAAAAAAATATAGTATTCCCAATCCACCTTCCCATCAAGTAAGTCAGGAGGGGCCGAAGGCATTGGGGAACTTTCGTGATGCTCTGGTTCCCTGGGCAGTCAGGCCAGCAAAGGCAACCAACCTGGTAGAGATGAGCAGTCAGGGAGACAACAGGGAGGAAGAGACAGCTGTGGAGTTCAGAGTGACTCAGGACAAACTTTCTCACCAACCATTCTCTTCAAAAGTAAGAAGGCAGAATGGTCTGGGAGTCTCTATTTCCCACCCGGGGAAAAGCAAACCATGTTTCCTTGACTGGATCCTGCAGTGACCCTGCCCCCATGCCCAGCATCCCAGTGAAAAGCACCTGTGAGACTGTCTCTCTTCCACCAACAGGTGGTTGAGCGTAAAAAAAAGCATCCTGGAGCTGGACCGAGACCCTGAAAGAGTAGGGGCAAGGAGAGACTGGGGTTCACTTTAAAAGCGTCTGTGACATTGGTTTGATCGAGTAACTAATGTCTGATATTCGCCACAGCCAAATAACAAATTGAGAGGGGAGGAAAATCACACGACGTATTCATAAGTTGAATTTGTAAAAGGAGAAGGAAAGCAGCAACAAAATAAAATAAAAACCACAGCACCACACAGATGTGTCTACTCCGTAGCAGTCATGAGTACAATCAGCCTCTTTCACGATGAAGGGAGTTCTGGGAAGGCTCTGAAACACGGACACATCAAAGCCCCTGCAGAAAAACCGATACATAAAATAACAAGGAAAATCTGTGTCTCCTGTGACAGCAACTGGATTAAAAAGCTTGACATTTATTGCCAAGTAATAGCTGTGGGACCACACAGAGAGCTAGACAGGCGCCAGGCCTGGCTCAGGAGAACCGGCGCTACAGCAGCGCGCAGGCACTGATAACGTAAGGCGCGCTACAGACATCCCACGCGCATGCCCACCCCGAAGCGCATGCCCACCCCGAACGGTGCCAGCATGCGCTGCTGCGCCCTGACTACACATCTGAACTACTAAACTATGGGCATTCTTAATGCATGAGAATCACAGAGAAATCCACAGAGACGTAAAAGTAAATGCAAAACAGTGTGTGTCGTTTTACAGGGTCTATTCGGTGCCCAGGGAAGGCCAGGAGAGGGTATCAGACCCCTGGAACTGAGGTTAAGAGGCAGTTGGGAGCCACTGTGTGGGTGCTCTTAACTACTGAGCCATCTCTCCAGCTGCCTTACTGTTCTGTTTTGCCTGCTTACTAAAAAGATGCTTATTCTCATATGTAAGGTCTAAACTTTACATGGAAACCTAATAGGAAGCAGCGTTATAGAAAGGCCAGCCTTCCCCAGAATACAAGAATAGCAGAATATTAAGGATTTTAACATTCTGCCATTCCTGGGGATATGCACTGAAAACCTTAGGTTTCTGAAAAACCATTAAGGGGTGTGTGTGTGTGTGTGTGTGTGTGTGTGTGTGTGTGTTCACAACAAAGATAGAAATAAAAATCCCTTCTCTGGTAGTTAAACAGTCCCCTATGCAGACAGTGAGAACACAACAGAAAGACACACACCTGCCTTCCACAACACGGTTTCCAGCATCCCAGATGTGATAAGCTAGAGAAGGCGCTTCCAGGCACACTGCATTTTATTGTGTGGATAATTTCAGACACAGTTGGAGGAAGTGGCGAAGAAATTGCAGCGACTGGTCTACAAGAATGATGGCTAACAATAGCAAGCCACAGAAAATAATTTTTAAAAGTTACTTTTAGAAGGAGATAGTTTGCTAAAGTCAGACAAAATTTTAATCCTCATAGTTTGTAGGAGTAGGGGAGGGCACTCATCTTCCAGAAAAAAAAAAAAATCCCAGTCTGTGGCTACCTTCCAATCCAGAGAGCCATTACTAACAGAAGGAGGTCTTGTTAGGCAACCACGTGGTCACAGCCTCAGTGGACTCCTGGCTCTGTGGCTCTGCATACCTGATAGCCACTCCCCTTCACTCAGACACTCACTCCTCTTTTGCCAACTCTAGGTCCCTACCTCACTCCTCCCCTGACTACAGGACCCCCCAGCTCCAGCGACCTGCCTCAATCCTCCCAGCTCCTCTCCCTCCTCCCTCACTCCTCCCCTG
>NC_022010.1:97301704-97343323 GCF_000317375.1 Microtus ochrogaster
TAGGTGGGTAATCTGGAATCCTTTTCCAGAACTGACCTAACCTGCTAACTTGGCACAAGCCAGCTAACTTCTCTGTGACTTCAGATTCTCGCGAGTACTCTGACCATGCTGTGTTCCACCACCCAATGACGCTGTGTTCGTCAGTTTCTCATCACTAACAAATAGCTCAAGTCATCAGTCCATAAAGGGGAAGGGGTTGTTTGGTTCATGGTTTTAGAGGCTCTAGTCCATGCTCATCGGGCCTCGCTGCTCTTGGTCCTGTGGCGAGGTAGATCATGGAGGAGATTCGTGCTAGATATAAAGTCACTCCATGGATAAAGAGTGGAAAAAAAAGATAACAAGGGAAAATGTAAGGTCCCCAAATCCTCACAAGGTGCAGTCCATAGTCTTCCCTTTGGGCACATAACCTTATAAGGTTCCCAATAGTGACTGGAGATTAAGCCTTAAAAACATGAGCTGTTGAGAGACACTCCAAATTGGTATGGGCGAGGGGAGCCATGCACATAATCAATGTAGAGATTTATTTTCTACGCAGTGGTTTTCCATTCAAAATAGCATCCATGAGAAGAGGGAGGGGATTAATCAAGTGTATTCACCGACTAGAGCTTGGCGATCAAAATAACAGCAGCCTTCTGCTTCTGCTGATGCCACGCTCCACTCGAGCACGGGGAAGCAGCGACTGTGTGAGGCCTGAGCCTCCTGTTTGGATCTGTTTCTCTCGCTGTCCTCACACTCACAGGAACAGTGAGCCATCTGTGCCTCACTCCTCCCCTGACTACAGGACCCCCCAGCTCCAGTGACCTGCCTCAATCCTCCCAGCCCTTCCTACTCTGCCGGGCACCTCCATGGAACTTGCGTTGGTACTCTTGATCTCACAGTTAAAAACTCCCGTACTCACAATTCTGTTGAACTAGGCATTATGGTGTGTAGAGGTAAACAGATATCTGGGTTCAGAAATGGGTGCAATATGATATTTAATGGTACGCTTCCTCTTACAGGCCTGTGCTGAAGCTGAAGAGAGACAACATACATGAAAACCTTGCTCCTTGGTATTTAGCTGGAGTTTCCTGGATCTCATCTGTCTTTCCTCGTCTCCTCCTCACCCCTTGTTCCTCTCACACGGTCCCTGAAGTATCTTCTGTATCTGCTGCATCCCTTCCATCCCCAGCTTCCTCTGAGCCCCCTTACTTTAATCTCCATCACTATTATTCCACTTCTGTCCAGTCTATCCCACTGCACATAAACTAAACTAACGCCATTCAAGATGCATTTATGCGGGCAGCCACTCAGTCCCTGGCCCACTAGCTGACATGGATGCTTCTTGCACAAGCAGAGGGAAAGACCCACATGGGTAAAGAAACATCACTCTGAAGACTCGGAGATTTACCCAGGAGGAGCTTCCACCTGCATGATTTTTGAAAGAAGAGATGTCTATCATCATACTTTACATCCAATGAGGTGCAAGTGAAGCATCCAGAAATCTGCTCACTTGTTATAATAAAGCCTTTATTGAAAACAACGCTGCAAAGCTCTGATCTCCCGAGGTTTCTTCACCTCTCCCCTTTTTCCTCTGGGGTCCCATCATCAATTATTTGGTTATTTGTCTTAGCTGTCTGTTGTGAATAGGTCTGTTGGCTCACACCTATCATTCCAACACTTGGGAAATAAAGACAGAAGAAATGCAAATTCAAGGCCAGCCCGAGCTACAATAGTAAGTTCCAGACCAGCTAGCCTTATAGACACAGACCCTGTCTCAAAACACAGGCAAGATCAGGGCTGGGACTATAGCTCAGTAGAATGCATGCTTAGCGCACGTAGCAACGCATAAACTAACATGGGAGGCAGAGGCAACAGGACCCCAAGTTCTGTGCCATCCTGAGCTACAAATTAGGTTCAAGGCTATCACAGGCTACACACTTTTCAACATAACAAAACAAAAACAAGCAAACAAAAAACCTCTCCTGATAAGACTACAAGGTCACTCCTATTACTTTCTGTCCTAGTGGTCAACAGGACGTGTCCACTCACACTGTTTATACTCACAACTCCCCACTACTACGCATACAAGTGAAAAACAGGAAGGAGACTTGACCAAACAACTAGACCCCAGAGCCTGGCCAAGCGGACAAGTTACCAGTTCCAACTGACTTTGTTGCTCTCCATTATACAAGGGAAGGCACCAGTGTCTGCCAGACGATGGGATTCTAAAGTGCCTGTCCCCGCAGAGGGCTCACAATGAGAACCCAGCAGGTGTTTCTGGCTAACTCTACTGGCCCACAAGCCTACTTGGTGTATGCTCTCCAGGGATCCCAGGCATTCATTCCAGCCAACACCGTCCAGCATTGTGATGCTTTCGCACGGACAAGGGAAGCAGGATCAGTATACCGTAGATCGGAACCACACACAACTCAGCACTTAACACCTCAGCTCCCGTTTAACAAAGTAGGTCTTCGTTTAAGCCTCCTCCCGGTTGTCTTGCGACACACATACAAACGGTGCAGGCCTGGAGTCCATGAGCCTCCTTCCCTCTTGGCAGTACTTCAGTTCCAGCCTTGAAATCACCACCCTCTCCCACCTCTGATCCAAGACTTCAAGTGCACAGCAGGGAGAGTGTGTGGGGGTGTCCTCAGCGAGTCCTCAGTTCCAACACAGCTGGGGCTCCGAGTTCAGCTTGAAAGCCAACCCATGGGGGAGGGGCAGGATGATTGTTCAATACCCTCCTACACCCTGATCCTGACTAATGCAGCCTGCTGGGGGAACATTGCCTCCCAGCCAGTGGCAAGTCCTCATTTAAACCAAAGAGTCCTGAGAAGGCTCAGGAGGCGCAGCCCCTCCAAGGCCCAAGCGTACCCCTTTATAAGAATACCCACCTTCAGGGAAGACAAGCAAAGAATTTAGGCTTAAGGCTGCCTCCTAAAGCGGCCTCTTCATGGGCCAAATGAAAAAACACACACCATAGGTGGGTAATCTGGAATCCTTTTCCAGAACTGACCTAACCTGCTAACTTGGCACAAGCCAGCTAACTTCTCTGTGACTTCAGATTCTCGCGAGTACTCTAACCATGCTGTGCTCCACCACCCAATGACGCTGTGTTCGTCAGTTTCTCATCACTAACAAATAGCTCAAGTCATCAGTCCATAAAGGGGAAGGGGTTGTTTGGTTCATGGTTTTAGAGGCTCTAGTCCATGCTCATCGGGCCTCGCTGCTCTTGGTCCTGTGGCGAGGTAGATCATGGAGGAGATTCGTGCTAGATATAAAGTCACTCCATGGATAAAGAGTGGAAAAAAAAGATAACAAGGGAAAATGTAAGGTCCCCAAATCCTCACAAGGTGCAGTCCATAGTCTTCCCTTTGGGCACATAACCTTATAAGGTTCCCAATAGTGACTGGAGATTAAGCCTTAAAAACATGAGCTGTTGAGAGACACTCCAAATTGGTATGGGCGAGGGGAGCCATGCACATAATCAATGTAGAGATTTATTTTCTACGCAGTGGTTTTCCATTCAAAATAGCATCCATGAGAAGAGGGAGGGGATTAATCAAGTGTATTCACCGACTAGAGCTTGGCGATCAAAATAACAGCAGCCTTCTGCTTCTGCTGATGCCACGCTCCACTCGAGCACGGGGAAGCAGCGACTGTGTGAGGCCTGAGCTAATGTTGGCACCACGGTGCCAGCTCTTGAGCCTCCTGTTTGGATCTGTTTCTCTCGCTGTCCTCACACTCACAGGAACAGTGAGCCATCTGTGCTGTGCCACCCCACTCGGTTCGGTTTCTCACGAAGGTAAATAAGACCCTGGTGGCATTTTCCATCTTACAAAGTTCCTTCAACAATTGGCCTCAATCTTAACTGAACTCCACCCAAGTCCAGTTCCATACGCTGCTCTATCCAGAAGGCAGGCAGGATGGTTCAGTAGGTAAAGGCACTTGCTACAAAGCCAGACAACCTGAGGCCAAGCCCCGATATCTCTAGGATAAAAGGAGAAAACTGGCTTCTCCCAAACACGGCAGTGAAAACTATCATTTTTTTTTTTTGATTTTTCGAGACAGGGTTTCTCTGTGGCTTTGGAGCCTATCCTGGCACTAGCTCTGTAGACCAGGCTGGTCTCGAACTCACAGAGATCCACCAGCCTCTGCCTCCCGAGTGCTGGGATTAAAGGCGTGAGCCACCATCGCGAACTATCATTTTTAAGACAGGCAAAAATGGCAAAGCATGAGGAAAGTTAAATTCCGGCTGTGTATACATGATCCACAAGATCCAAAATGTCAGTATTGCCTCCATACCTGCTTTAACAAGAAACAAAACACATCCATGTGTCAGAGCCTCGTTATCTTTGGTTCCAGTCTGAAGCTGGGACAGACCCTTGCTTACTTCTCATTCACTCCGGTAGGGAGGGGAGGAGCTAGCTCAAACAGCAAAGGATCTACTGACCAAGAATGAGGACCTGTGTTTGGATCCCAACACCTACATAAAAGGTAGACGTGGTAGCATAACCCTGGAATCCTAGTGCTGGGGAACACAGTCGAGAGGACTCCTGGGGCAGGCTGGTCAGTCTAGCCAAGTCAGCAAGCTCCGGGTTCAGTGAGAAATATAAGTGTGTCTCACAATATAAGATGAAAAAGTGATCAGGGAAGGCATGTGATGGTGACTTCTGGCCTCCATATGCTCACGTGCACACGCGCACACACACACACACACACACACACACACACACACACACACACACACACACACAGCCTCACTTGATGCCATGCCACATGATAAGAGAAAGGCACCAGGACAAGAGAACCAAGAGAATGAGTGGACATCCACCATCACCTTGTAGCATGTAAGAACAGGGGATCTCTGAAAGCATTGGAATAATCAAACTCATTGTTTTATAAAGCAGGTGGTGGGTGTAAGAGGGGGTGAGGGCAAGCAAAGGGCAGTGATTGGCTGTGAAATGCACACACATTTGCTTAAGAAAGCAAACAGTACTGGAGTTTGATGGCCTTGTTTATATGGACGGGTGCTGCGGGAGAACTGTCTGTATTCTGTCAATCATGTTTTAAATGAAACATGATTGGCCAGGCAGGAAGTAGAGGCGGGGTGATGAGAACAGGAGTATTCTGGGAAGAAGGAAGCTCTGCCCACAGTGCAGCCCAGATCACCGAAGAAGCAACATGTGAGCTGCCCCTCTGAGAAAGTACTGAGCCATATGGCTAGCATAGATAAGAATAATGGGCTAATATAAGCTACAAGAGCTAATAAGTAGCCTGAACTAATGGGCCAATCCGTTTTATAACTTATGGAGATCTCTGTGTGATTATCTTTGGGACTTGCCGGTTGTAGGGTACCAGGCGGGACAGAAATCACAACGAGCAGGCCCCTTCATGTTAAAGATGGGAATGCACTTTAACACCACTGAACCATGTGTATGAAAAGACCTAGAGAACATGAATAAAATCCTCAGGATCCTTCATAACTGTAAAAGTGTATGTGTACGATCAGTTAATTATATGTACACACACACACCCCAGAGCAGTCCAACACCATAGGAACCTGGGTCTAGGTACATACATCGTCCCTATGCCACCTCTAGGTAATGGCATGGATATCTGTTGTCTAGGGAATGCAGGAGTGATTCTGTCATCTTTGGATCCAGGTCCATGGCCTTCAACTTCTGCTGGGCTCATCTAGCTGCACTGTCTTCTGATAGTTCCACACCACAGAAGGCCTTTACCCATGTTCCCAGAGACACACTGTCTAAAGTCAAGACCTCCAGACCCAACAGGCGACAAGGGGCAACTTCACCTAACCTAAAGCATTCCTTTGTATAACATACTGACAATCTGCAGGAAGGGTTTCATCAGTTCCCGCTGTGGGGAAACAACCATAACAAAGTGCCTGTTACGACTTCATCTCAAGTAATCAATTAATCAAGTAATGAAGACGGTTGACTCAAATTGGCTGTCCTGGTGTCAATACCATGCCAGCGATACCCTCACCTGGGAATCTTCCTTCTCCAATGTTCTATCGGCTCATCCCAATCTTTACCATCAGCCATAAAAGCAGCGGCAGACTGTGAGGAAGGCGGCAATGACGAACCCAAGGAGATCATCCTTGGCTCCGGCACCGCTTACTCACTGGGCATGAACCAGATAGCACACTCACAAGAGGGAAGAGGGGAGAGGGAAGGACAGGAAGAAGGGATGGGGTACATAATTTAAAAGAAGTATTATGCAGACCTCTATCACCCCAGTTCTGTCACAGGCCAGGTATAAAGGGGTCAGAGAAAGAAAGAAATGTCTCACTGTGTCTCATGCCAACAGAATGCAGGACTTACAGAAATTTACACAGCAATGGTTCCTATTGCTCACATTTAATGTACATCCTCAACAGTGTCTTCCCACTAATATTATTTTTTTAATCTTTCTTTGCAGTGCTGGGGATGAAACCAGGTTCTTGCATACCATACCAGCAAGTATCCTCCCAATGGCTGGCATCATCAGAAATGCCAGTAATAAATAATAAAGGGGGGAGGGGAGGGAGAGCCATTAATGGCCATGAACCAAAATTTCTAATTATGGGTTTATTATTTTTGCTTTTTTTTTTTTTTCCGAGACAGGGTTTCTCTGTGGTTTTGGAGCCTGTCCTGGAACTAGCTCTATAGACCAGGCTGGTCTCGAACTCACAGAGATTTGCTTTGTTTTTTAACACAATGCATACAAAATCCTTGAAGACAAAGCAATGAAACTGTTCAAAAATACTTTTGAGTGTGACTAGCATATTCAAATATTTAAAAGACTTTCATATCTCTTTTTGGGACTCAGTTTAAAAATACGCCTTCTCCCACGACTGTTGGGGTGAAGGAAATCACAGGCCCTGTTTCCAGGCGGTGAATCGGGCCTCACATCCACACCACCACCGTCTCCTTGCATGACAGTTTTGAGAAGACAATGAAGTGCTGACATTGGCCCAGGCTTCCTGGAGTAAACGCTAAGCCAGGCAACTGTTGTTTCTTGTTGGGGCACTGTGCTGTTGTGACGTATATTCCATTAGCATGGGAGTTTGTCAGCTTCTTTTTGTTTGAACTTGACACAATGGGAAAAGCCCTGAGGGGTTAATTATTAATCTCCAAATGAAATCTGAAACAGGTAATGAAAAGGTCTTGGGCAATGTGAAAGACACCCAACAACATGTGTCAAAACCATGACTGTTCCCAGGCAAGGGCTGGATGGGGAAGAGATGAGGGACTTGGCCCAAGGCCCAGGGAATTCTGCGTCTGCTGCTTAATACCCAAATGCCAGGAGAAAGTTGCTTCACGACCAAGCCTCAGTTTCCTCCGTGATAAAATGGGAACAGAATGAGTAAGAGGATGACTGTGAAAAACCAGTGTACACAGCCTGAGCCTTGGAAGCCTCTGGTAGCTGGAGAGGAAAACAAGCTTTTCCTTAAACACTAATATTATCAGGCAGCAGAATCTCAGATGCTTGAGCCCTTGAAGGTTTTGAAACAAGCATCGAAAGTGCCGTGGGAAATTCATACCTGAATTCATAGACCCTCGTTCCTCACAGCTAGCCCTGAACATGCAAAGACAGAGGCCTAACAATTACAGGGCGGCAGTGCCCCCTGCAATCATCAGTGACAACTAAGGCACATGGCTCTGTAAAGGGAGATGTCAGATCTTTAGTTTTCCACGTCTTTACGTAATTTTTTAAAAAAAGATCATTGTTGCCTGTAGCTATGGATGGCATGTCTTCCAAATAAGAAACAAAACTGTAGTATCTTGGAAGGAATACAGCCAGAGGAATATATTATGATTATTATCCAAGAACTTGTCAGGAGAGGAGCTAGAGAGATGGCTCAGTGGGTAAAAGCATACATAAAGTGTGCCAGGCATACTTGAGATCCTGAGTTCAAATCCCCAGAATGGACATAAAAACCAGAAGTAAATTTTGAGTATATGTTGAGAATTCCAACACTCTTATGGAAAATAGGAGGCAGGAACAGGATGGTCCCCAGAGGCCTATGGACCAGTTCGACTTGTGTACCAGAATAACAAGGAGTTGTGTCTATCAAGGTAGAAGGCCAGGAACAATGCCCAAGGCTTTCCTTTAACCTTCATGCATGTGCTATTGCATGCATTCACCTGTGTTCATTCATATGCACATGTAGTGGAGAGAGGGGGGTCTAGTTAGAAAAGTATAAAGTGAATCAGATTTACTAAACACAAATATTTCCGAAAAAACATACGAACACCATTTTAGGGGCTGGAGAGATGGCTCAGTGTTTAAAGGGAATGGCTGCTCTTCCATCTAAGTCCAGAACCCAGTTCCTGAGTCAAATGACCCCCAGCTGCCAGTAATTCCAGCTTCAGGTGATGTGTCATCTCTTCTAGCCTCCACCAACACCCACAGACATCACACACAGACACAAAGACACACACAGACAGACAGACAGACAGACACACACACACACACACACACACCAAACAATTGAAAATCTAATGCAGTTTTAAAGTATTTACCACTAAAGTCCCACACTTTTAAAGGACAAAAATCAAATTCAAGGTATCTCAGGGTTGGGAGATGCCGGTGGTCAAATGGATTTGCTGCCAAGCTGACTCAGAAAAGCCAACATTCAAAACCAGGCTCTTTGTAGGCACTCCCATGCCCCACCCCAGCTTTGTATGAAGTGACAGGAAGGATGGATCTGAATGGGGCTGTCAAAGCAATGCTGACTTAAGAGTAAAGGGACAACATCACTTCTGGTTAACAATGACAACAACCGCCATCATGTAGGAGATGCTGTGTACCAAGTGCTTCGGGCTGGGGAAGAGAGGGGGCCAGGTACCAGCTCTGACACAGACACAAATACCCTGCTTAGGGCTGGGGAGAGAGGGGACCCAGCTCTGACACAGACACAAGTACCCTGCTTAGGGCTGGGGAGAGAGGGGACCCAGCTCTGACACAGACACAAGTACCCTGCTTAGGGCTGGGGAGAGAGGGACCCAGCTCTGACACAGATACAAGTACCCTGTTTAGGGATGGAGGAGAGAGGGACCCAGCTCTGACACAGACACAAGTACCCTGCTCAGGGCTGGGGAGAGAGGGACCAGGTACCAACTCCAACACAGTAAGGGTTATTGTTCTGTGTCAGTCTAAAGTCCAGGGCTGAGAGTCCACGTTGTGTTTACATAGGGCCTAGCTTACAGACCATATCAATAGAGTAGAATTTAAAATTACACCTCAAAAACTCTGGGTGTTTTATTATTATTATTCTCTCATATATTACATCCTGACCGCAGTCCTACCCCCTTCTCCCAGTCCCTCCCCCGCAGAGATACTCCTTCTCTATTACCCTTCTGAAAAGGACATGCCTTCCAGGGTTATTAATCAAAGTGGACCAGGGGTGGGTGGAGATGGGAACAGGAGGGATGGGGGAGTACTGAGAGAGATGACTGGAATTGGGAGAAATTTAGGAGCGAGGTAGCAACCTAGTGCGATTAAAAACTCTGGTTTTGATTTCTTTCCTTTTATTATACAGCCCCGTAGCTGTGGGCCATAGGAAGGGACACTGCTGGGATTGTGCTGCATAAAAATGGAACCCAGATAGGAACTCTAGTGTAGGTAAATTAAGTACAAAATAAACAACAATTCCCTGTTCCTTTGATCTAGGTGCAAAACGAGACTAGGAGAATACAATCATGATTCAATGATTATATTATCCATATAACTAATTATTCATCTCAAGTATTACTATTATCTAAGAGGTCAAATACTTGGAAAATTCAAAGTCCTCTCTAGGCTCTGCTGGCACTTGCACCCGTACGGACAGACATACAGAAACATGTACATGTAATTTAAAATTAAAGATAAACATATTTAAATATATATGTTTACGTGTATACGTGTGTATGCATATATAAAAAAATATAAAGCCAAATGCTTCGGTGGGTTATTTTTAGTGTGGCAGAGTGCAATACAACAGAAAGAATATTAAGTGGTAACAGACAAGCTTTGGAGCAGGCGTAGAATCCCAGAACTCCCAGCACTAGGGTAGCAGATGGATAAAAACTGGGAGAGGAGGGTACTGGGGGTGGAGAGGACCACAAACATCAACCCAAAACAAATGCCATTTCTCGGCTCAGTGCCACCTTTGCAGGACATGGAACAAGACTATCAAATAGCCTGTCTGGCTCCTGTCACGGCTGTCCCTCCATGGGATTCGGGTTTGGCCTTTCTCGTAGTCCAGGCCCCTCCTTAAAAACCTGCCCTCGCATCTCCTTAGAGATTTTATCAACACCAACTTGTGTAGGGAAAGAGCGCTTACGACATCTGCAGAGCTGGGTCTTGACAGGACTCGACTCCTCCTGGGTCTTTAATAGCATGCCTAAGAATGCACCTGGAGGCTCGAAGCCGTCCTTTCTCGCCAGCTGACAAATCCTCAACGGCCCTCACTTCATTGCTTCTTAGCTTAGGAACAAAACCAACCTCCTTATAAAACCTTCCCTTCAAATGCCCACGCTTGAGCGACCCCAACGTAGCCATAAACTAGACTTAAAGTCTGGTAAGCCAGCCATGATAACACGGGAGGCTGAGGCAGGAGGAGCAAGAGTGAGGCCCTGCCTCCAAACAAGTAAAATAAAAACAAGCCATGGTAACCAGAAGGTGGAAGGTACCCACCCACCGAGGCGGCTTGTCGGATGTCAGGACTCACACATGGAAAAGGCCAAGGCTGACAAAGGAAGAGTGAGCATGGTGGACGAGGGGAATCCCCAGGAAGGAGTTTCCATAGATGAAGTCAATGATGAGTTCAGTATGAAGATAAATACGATCTCATCGGGACAGACAATATCGCTAGTTATAACTGGTGGGTTTGCATACGAAGTGTCTCTGGAAGGCTCGCACACTGTTGAGAGACGAGGCCCTGAGAAATGCCTAGATCCTGAGGTTCTGACTTCATATATGAGCTAATCAATGGTTAGCATTACTGGGAAGTGAGAGAAACATTAGGAGGTTGAGCCTGTCGGAAGGTCACTGGGATGGAGTCTCAGAAGGATGTATTTTGCCCCCTGCCCTTTTGTCTCCATCCCTCTATCCTCAACAAGATGAGCAACTCTGTTCTGCCATGCCCTTCCCCCACGATGTTGTCACACATTGGCTCAGAAACAATAGAGGTACCCCATCTCAAATACCACCAACACTCCATGACTTGGAGAGCTGTATTTTCAGCACATGGAGCTGGGGAGATACATTTAAACTACAGTTATAGAAAGCCATGAGTCTATGCGGATAAAAATAAAAGTGAAATCTTGTAATGAGAAATCTACATCATTTCAAAATTACAAAATCCTTACAAGGAAGAGGAGCATAACATCCTGAGCAAGAAAGCTCCAGGAACCGTGTTAACCACGTGACCCAGATGCGCACACATCATCAGGTGTAAGACATGTCAAAATCAGCCACTCTCAGAAGACACAAGATCAAGCATATCCTTGTGAATGGTGTGTCTGCCCGGGATGCAAAGCGCGAACAGAGTGAAGCTAAATCACAGAGACTCTACACAGCAGCAGACGTGGGTTTTCAAGACTCAAATTCATGAGAATCAGGAATGCACTAAGGCGCTGGATGGATGTAAAGAAAGAGTTAAGTGGGTAGGCATGGTTCTCTACTGGAAACTGGGTAGGCTGTACTAAGGACAGACAACAAAACTCAAATGGGGTAGGAGGTGGGGTGGATGGCACAGATGAACCAAATTAGTCCCAGGATCTGGGTTCCAGTATGGTGTATTGCGGAACACTATCATTGTAGGGAAAAAAAAAAAAAGACATACTAATGCCCGGGAGTGGTGGGCCACTTACTCTCCAACAATTTGGTAGAAAAACAATTGCTTATAGGACAGTGCCAATTTTTCTCTAAACATGCTGCAAATTCAAACTAAGAAGTTTTATTATTGAGACAAGGTCTAACTGGGTAGCCCTAGCCGGCCTAAAGGACTCACGAGGTAGACCACCCTGGCCACAACTCACAGTGCTCTGCCCCTGTCTGCCTCCTAGTGCCTGAATTAAAGGGATGTCCATGCCTGGCCCTAAATTTCTTAATTACACTTACTTATCTGTGTATTAGGATGGGGAGAGCTCACATGGACCACGGCATGCATGTGGAGGTCAGAGGTCAGAGCACAACTTACCAAAGTTGGTTCTTTCCTTCCACCAAGTGTGCTCTGATGCAATTTAGATCATCACAGATCATCAGAATGGCTGACAAGGGCCCAGACCCATTAAGTCACTTCAAGAGCCCCAAGAGCAAATTCTAAAATGACTATTTACTGTAAATTGGGTGTGCAGACACAGGTACAGGTGTGGACCATCTCTAGGAGATATCTCTGAGCTAATGACTGGATAATACATGAGAGCTGATTAAATAATAGAAGTTCGCATTAGAAAGGACATGTGATCCTTGAGCTACAAGCACCCATGAGCTCTTGCTGTGCTCATTAAAATATCTGCCTCCTCTTTTAGCAAATCAGTATAAATTTGGGTCTGAGTGCTGTCTTTTCACACCAAGTCACTCCTGTGGCAGCTGTCACAGAGTACCCAGAAAGCTCAGCAACTCCTCCTGCCTCTGAGCGCCCTCAGTAGGCCAGAAACCAATCTCAGTCAAATTTCCTATGGGTTCTCATCTAGCCTCGTACTAACTAGGGTCAGTTCTGCTTAACTAGATTCAGTGCAGTCTGGGTGGTGGGGCCATGGACTCCTGTGTGGGGGTTTGAATTCCACATCTTCCGTACAGTCTGGGCAGTACCATGAGGGTCTTGGTTTGGGTATCTGGGAAAGGGGGTAACAAGCATGTTCTTCTAGTTCCTGTAGTAGTTATTAAAGGTTCCCCCGTCATCTGACTGTTTCCTCGAGACACTCAAGGGCAGCAATAGGGGAGAGCTTTCTTCGGTGGAAACCCCTCCAGAGTGACTAATGAACAAGGAAGGCTCAGCTGGGAGCGTGGACTCCGTCACGTTCAGTGGAAGAATGCGGGGAGGGGGTATAAAGGTGGCTCCAGAATGACCAAGTCTCAGTCAAAATGGGTAATCAGAGATAGGGGTCTCCAAACAGAAATAAAAGGGATAGGGAAAGGAAGGCATGGGAGAAGAGTTAAGTTCCTCCAGGGTAGTTCTGCACATGTGTGTGCAATGGTTAGATCCGCAAATGTGTGCGCGTACGTACACACACACACACACACACACACACACACACACACACCAGTAACAGGATTCTGGGCAAGTTATCCAGCGTCTGCCTCAGTTTCCTCGTTCATACATAACAGATAAGGATGTTACGCTGCTGGTGTTTAGAAGGATTCAATGCTGAACATGTTTTCTATGCCTCTGCCTTTCATATACTATCTATAACTTGATAGTGATTACTCTAAGTGACACAACATACATTAAATACATATACAGTTTGTTATCCAGAATATTTACCGATTATCTTGTATTCTAATGGTCCGGTCTTGAGAATGTTAAGTGTTCTACTCTTGGACAAGAGAAGGCAGCACACAGTAACCCTCGACCAGCACTCGCTCTCATGCATGAAGACACTGATGACTTCCATCACGACCGTGTGGCTGGGGCTGCAAGGCGTGTGAGGAGCGAGAGATAGCAGCCCGTGTGCAGCCAGTGAGATTGGACGAGTTGGCCACCAAAGGCCAGCAAATGTCAGATGGGCTTTGAACCCTGTCGGGGCCAGGAGCCCGATTCTCAACTTAACAAGCTTGGTTATCCGCTAGGACACCTGCTATAAAGCCAACACAAGGAGGCAAGGGCCATGTGCTGCTGGAGTCGAGGACGAAGCGGTTTAAAAATCAGCAGTGAGAGTGAAGAGCAGGAATGAAGCATCCGAAGGAACCCAGAGGAAGAGAGCTCCAGGGCCCCCCAACACACGCCAGACACGCCAGACCTCAGGGCCTCCCAACACACGCCAGACACGCCAGACCTCAGGGCCTCCATGTTCCGACGTCCCAGTACACGCCAGACCTCAGGGCCTCCATGTTCCGACGTCCCAGTACACGCCAGACCTCAGGGCCTCCATGTTCCGACGTCCCAGTACACGCCAGACCTCAGGGCCTCCATGTCCCCATGTCCCAGTACACCCCAGACCTCAGGGCCTCCACGTCCCAGTACACCCCAGACCTCAGGGCCTCCACGTCCCAGTACACCCCAGACCTCAGGGCCTCCACGTCCCAGTACACGCCAGACCTCGGGGCCTCCACGTTCCAGTACACGCCAGACCTCAGGGCCTCCATGTCCCGACGTCCCAGTACATCCCAGACCTCAGGGCCTCCATGTTCCCATGTCCCAGTACACTCCAGACCTCGGGGCCTCCATGTCCCAACGTCCCAGTACACCCCAGACCTCACCGCCTCTGTGCTACCATGTCCCAGCCTGATATCAGGGTTGGTTCTTCAGGAGAGAAAAACGTTCTAGCTCAGGATTAAATGATGCCCCATAGACTCTCATGAAGATGACGGTTAGCCATGAAAAGTCTCAGCTTATACCAAGATTACCTCAAAGGTGAGACGCTTCAGAATTTACAGATCTGAGGAAAATCTTTCAGCAGGGAGGGGAAAAAAAATCAGGTAGCCCGCATTTTGCTGCTAAGCAGGAACATCTATCTGGCTGTGGTCTGAGATAAACTCCAGAACACTTCTCAAACGACAAACAAAGAGTGGCCTTCCAGTCCACAGACGTCATAAACCCGGGCAATTGGAGGTACAAGGGCACGGGACAGGCAATCTCAGTTTATGTGGCTCCCCAGGATTATCTGCAGATCTCAGGCAGGGTCACAGCTGAAATCCAGCGCATACAGGCAGACATCCATCGTGAGGTTCTGAGCAGGTTACAAAAATGTCATCAGGCAAAGCAGAAATGTCCCCATGAAGCATTTAAAAAAAAATAAACCCCCAAACTTTCCCCCCTGCCCTTCTACAGAATCCATCTGACCACCTAAGATAAAATAAATTTTGGAAATTCCATCAAATCCTCACTGTTCAGTGAAGTTAATCACAGTCAAGGTCTTCCCAACTAAAACACTCTGCCTTTGGAACACTCTGGCTTAAGTTCTGATACCCCAGAGTGGCAACGCCACTAAGCCAGGCTCCTTTCACCTGGGAAGTGAGGGAAAGAAGGCTTGCCAGCAGTCACAGAGACCCAAGAGCCACCTTCAGAATTCCAGCCAATAGAATGTGACCACGGCTAAGCTGATGACTTCCTGTTGTCTCCGCTAGAACTTCCCTTACTCTACTAATTCCCTCCAAGTCTCTGGGCTCACAGAACTCAGAAAAACTAGGGAAAGACTCGGAGCGTAGCCCAGCCATATGGAGTCAGTTTGGATCTCTGAATGATCATGTGGAGACAGCATGAACCACCCACCCTCAACTCCTCAGGCTGCAAACGGTTTTGGCTTCTGAAACGAGCTAGGAGGAACGTTTATGAAGCCACTGAACTCTAGGGTTTGGTGCTACGGGGGTCAGCCCACCTGCCATGACACTGCCTCTGGTTAACAAAAACTTGGAACGACCTTCCAGATGGTCACAGAGCGACCAAAAAGGTTGCAAGGAAATCCTAAACAGAACTCAAGTTTTACACTGTGGACACACTCTGTTCCTGAGGCCTAGACTACCACGGCATTCAGAAATCGGACGCTAAGCAGCAACCGCCCCCCCTCCCGCCCATGAAACCCTGGTGACAGCATTTTCTGCTATAAATTTCAGGACAGTCAAATGACGAACTGGACAAGTTAGAAAAGGATCCTTGTTAGGAAAAACTACACAGTGCGTGATGTAAGGACATGGGCGGCAGGAACAATAGTCACGGAGGAAAACTGTGTGAAGCGGGATGTCAAAATGTTTATTTCTGCAGCCAAGTGTGATCTGCATTTCTGATATATTTACACTTAGCTCAGGACTAGTGCAACTTGAGCCTCTGAGGAAGGGCTGCATTCCAGCGTTTCTGAGGAAGAAACACAGAGCCAACTTGTCCTGACAGGTAGACAGCACCTGCACTGCCCTCCTGAGCTGAAAATAATGGGCTGCCAGGAAACTCCATGCAGAACAAAGGGGACACACTCCAATCCTCTGCCTGTCTCCTCGCCATCAGGAAGTACTTTCCTCAACAGGGTAAGAGAATACCGTCCCAACTGCTAACTCAGAAGGAACTGACGCCCTGGGGAGGAGGAGGGAGGGATGAGGTCCTGGACCATAAGGGAGTGGCTTCGACTTTGCAGACAATATTATTCTGAGAAACTTTACTGTCCAAGGCATCACCCAGAGAAAGACCCAAGCTGTAAGCATTACGGACACATCATTTCAAATATGGCCACCAAGATTTCCGGGAACTATGGTCTAAACAGTAATCTCATCCTCAATAAAATATACATTTCTAAAGACCACCTCACACCCTGGTCTTAAAAAAAATCATAATACCTCCCTCCATTTTCTGCCACCCTGAGATTTAGCAGAATGTCTGGGGAGCGAGGAGAAGGAAAGGGTGAACAGGAAGGGGAGGACCCCACCCCCACCCATTCTCAGGCTTATTTGTCTCCAGTGGTACCTCTCTACTCTGAGGTGGGGGGGGGGGGTCAGAATGCAGCTCTTGAGGCCAGAAGGATGATTAGGTTGGCTCCTTACCCATACTAAACTTCAGTTTCTCATCCGTAAACAAGCTTTTTAATAATCCTTCCACTCCTCCCAGGTGAGCTGTCAGTTGCACAGGCGATGCTGGACTTGGAGTGCAAAGAGCAATAAAGACTGATTATGATTAGACTACATTACACAGTGTCACCCCAGAGCCCTGAAAATCACAGGGAGATTAAAAAAAAACGCCAGTCCTGGTTCCCTCGAAGTGATAACCCTGCTGCCTTCGCAAAACGCTTTTACTAAAGAGCCAAACGTTTCGGTTCCTTTTTTAATACAAGGGAATTTTCTTGGAGAAGGTGTGTGTGTGTGTGTGTGTGTGTGTGTGTGTGTGTGTGTGTGTGTGTGTGTGTGTACACATATGTATGTCTCTATACATGCGTGCGTGTGTGTGTCTGTGTATGTGCAGGCAGGCGGGTGTTCCAAGAAGAATGAACTGTAAGCCCTGTCAGTCTGCATATGAACAACGAAGGTGTTCATTCCGGCTGTGATGACAGACTGACGCCATTTTACAACCCAAAGCTCAGAGAACTGCACTATTGAGCTGGGGCAGCTGAGAAGAACTCCAACCAAAGGCCCCCTGGATTCCCAAGTTCAGACGTTCTTCCAGGGCTGTGTCTGGAAGCAGCAACTGCATCTCTTATTAAGGGAAGGTGTTCAGACGATTATGTAGTGGCATAGACAAGGAAAGAGACGGGCACGGCACAGGGGCCGGCATCAGGAGGTGAGATTCTAACTCAGGTCTCACACAGCCTTATTGGAGATGGCCTAGAGATCTTTTCAAGGCGACGTCACAAATAATACTTAAACTGCAGCAGCGAATCACCTGCCCTATGCGGAAAGAATGTGGATATCGTGTCCCGTTTATTATTTAACAGGACGAGGCAAACGCAAGACTGGAGTACCTTTATTCGGGACACCATGTTTGTCCTGAATACACCTGACAGGCACAGACATCTGGTAGCTACCTCCTCCAAAGACGAATGCAATACCTACAAGAAGTACTCCTCAGAGTAAAACCATCCGTTCTCTGTGCACTTTTTCCCCACGTTTACTCTCATGATGAACTGGAGTCTCAGAGGTGATCTGAGCTTTTAGGGAAACTCCCATCTGGGTTCCAGGGTCACCATTTGTAACATCTGTAGGGGAACAGAATGTTGATTCACCATCTAGAGAAAGGCAAGACAGATTTTTTTTGTTTTAATGTCATTTATGATGTGTGGGGACAACATAATTTGTACAAAACTCCAGGCTTAAATAGACTGCATTTAAAACACTGAAGCAGATGCTGCCAAATCAGGGTACTACGCTACATGCCCTTCTGGTTATCCACTTGGCTCTTGTGTTCAGCATGGGCAAAGCCACAATTTTCCTCAGCTCTGAGTGTCTAACCCACGGGGGAAGGGGGTGGGGGGGACACGGGGACAGATGACAGTGCGGTTACTGATTAAGACGCAGGCTCATTTACTCTTGCTGACGGTACCGCAGGATGAGAGAACTCCTCACACAGACCCAGAGCTGGACAGATGTGACTATTACGTGAAAATTTTGAATTATTAGGACATAAACTCACTGAGCTTGGAGGTGTCCTGAGGACAAATATAAAGATGAAACAGGACCACTGAACTCAGACCCTGTTTATCAGAAGGGAAGAGGCCCTGAAGCAGCTGAAACCCTGGGAGAAATGATGCACTTCTTTGCATTGCTTCAAACTTTCCACACTGCCTCAAACGCTGCAAAACCAGCTCAGTGCCTCTCCTTGATGGGCCGTGTTTTCCAACTCAACCAGCTACATACACATAGACGCATGATGCCTGGTTTGTTTTCTATCCCTTTTGGCAAGGTTGTCTCACTAAGGCTATTTTCTATACACGCAAAGGATCTCAGTGCTCAGGATAAAAGCAGGTGTGCCTGGAAACAACAGTTTTCCCATGGTACTATTTATGTTTGTTCAAGTTTGTCTTAAAGGGTATGGGTCAAGCAGCCCTGCTAACTTCAGCACTTTGCATAAACCACAAGACTTGACTGAGTATAAGGATTCTGAGCAGGGTGGGTTCAGAAGACCTTCTCAAATCGGATGCTAAGCTATCTGCACAGATATTCCTCAACGCAGACCAAGCAGGGCTGCTTGGCTTTTGCTTGCTTCTCAAATGAGAGTGACTGACACAAAGCTTGTCCTACATATAATCAAGGTGTGCAGGACACGGGAAGAGAGCACCCCGATGTTTGTTTCCTTCTGAAACCTCACCGTAAAAGCCACAGATGGCAACACAGTGTTCATTTACCCCACGAAGTGTGTGCCTACCTGAAAGTGCAGCAACACACTAGGTCACACTGAAATGGGGGTGGGAAACAAGGGTATCGATATTCTTCACACTGTCCTAGGGCTACCATTCTAAAAATCCTTCAAATTCAAACTGCCGCCTACCTGTGTTCTGCCTGCTCCCACAGGAACTCCAACAAAATGTTTAGAAAGGATAATAACTGGGGGGGGGGGCTCTATTGCTTTCCCCCTGATTGTTTCCAATTCTCAGCAAAAATATTTCAAGAAAAGCTTGCGTTCAGGCAGACGACCACGATGCCTGAGCCTTGCTTCCAGTGGCTGTCATCAAACACCAGGACACAAACAACCTAAGAGGGAAAGGAGTTTCTTGGCTCACAGTTCTGGGTTACAGTCTCTGGCGGCTGATCTTGGTTGTCCAATTGACCGCATCTTGGAATCAAGTAACCCAAGATCCTGGGCACTCCCAGGACGAATTTTCTCAATCTTGGATGGATTTTCTTAATCAGACTTTTTGTTGTTGTTGTTTGTTGTTTTGTTTGTTTTCCCTTTTTTCCTTTGAGACAGGGTATCTCTGTATAACAGCCCTGGCCCTCCTGGAACTCACTTTGTAGACCAGGTTGTCTTTGAACTCACGGTGCTGGGATTAAAGGCGTGTGCCACCACCTCCCAGCCTTAATCAGATTATCTGAAGCATGGAGACTAACACTAAATCTATGGAAGAAGGAAGCTTTCTTTGTTTTCACCTGCTTGCCCTCACTCTTGCCAGCAAGTCAGTCTATCCTTTAGCTGTAGCCAGTATTACATCAAACTTCAGGATTCCAATGGAGGCCGGAGCCCAGCAGCTCCCCGGAAACCCTCCAGGACTCCAGAGGCAGACTGGGAATGCTGAAACATCCAGCCTCCTGGACTGAAGGACTGAGTATTCTGGGCCTTTCCATCGTGAGACAGACATTGTTGGACCACCAGAACCATATCCTGTAAGACAGACTAACAAATCCCCTTCACATCTCAGCCATGTGTCTGCACGCGCATGTGATGCACATGCGTGCACGCACGTTCTTGCTACTCCAATTAAAAGATGGTCCACCAGGCAGTGGACACTGGAAGCAGCACCTCACATCCACAGACAAGAGCAGCATGACAATCAGTGTGTGCATTGCATCCCTGTGCCCAGCTCACTTCCTTCACTCTTACACAATTCAGGACCCAAACCCAGGAGACCCAAAGTAGGGCTGGGTCTCCCCAGGTGAAAACATGAATTAACACAATCAAGACAACCCCCGTAGATGTCCGCAGGCCACTCTGACCTCGACCGCCCCTCATGGAACCATATGATACTATATTGTGTCAGGTTGGAGATTAAAAACACCACAGCCACCAAGTGTGAGATCCGGCTGCCTTCAATAAGACGCGGGAGAGTGTGCAACTATGTTAAATCAAGAATGGTGCGCTTCCACAGGGAAAGTCGATTAAAGCTGCAGCTCGGTGCTCTCCTCAGCCTTTGCTGGGCACACTTAGCTCCCCCGGTGGAGCTAACGGAAACAGGAGCACACTGACACCTGCAATGGGCAAAGGTATTGAAAATAATTAAATTTTTCCGCCAAAGGTTGTGACCATGAAGTTCTTTTTTTCTTTTTTCTTTTTTTTTGGTTTTTCGAGACAGGGTTTCTCTGTGATTTTAGAGCCTGTCCTGGAACTAGCTCTTGTAGACCAAGGCTGGTCTCGAACTCACAGAGATCCACCTGCCTCTGCCTCCCAAGTGCTGGGATTAAAGGCGTGCGCCACCACCGTCCGGCTACCATGAAGTTCTAATGGGCGACCAGGAACAATAGCAATAGCCTGTGTAATCTGGGAGTCTGCTTGCTAGTTTGTGTCACCCTAAAAACTGCTAGAGTCAGGCACCAGTGCGGAGGGAGCCTCAGTTGAGAAAATGCCTCCATGAGGTCAGTCAGGCATTTTCTTAATGAGTGATCGATGTGGGAGGGCCCATCACATTGGGAGAAGCGGGACCCTGGGCTGGTGGTCCTGGCTTCTACAAGAACGCAGGCTGTGTTATCCAAGAAGAGCAAGTCAGCACCCTCCATGGCCCCTGTATCAGCTCCTGGATCCAGGTTCCTGAAGTGTTTCAGTTCCTATTCTAACTCCCGTCAGTGATGGACTGCTATGTGTAAGTCTACACCAAATAAATTCTTTCCTACCAAACTTGCTTTTGGTTATGGTATTTCATCAGAGCAATAGTAACCCTAAATAGTGACCCCATGGAAATACTGATTTATATAGGTATGCACTAGAAAATGGTAGAAATATGTTAATGCCATCACAAAAATTGTTGAAAATTTTTCCTGATCTCAAACTTAAATTAACTGATTGTTAGAAAATTCAAATCAGCAATTCAAACAGCAATTTAAAAATTCTGTTTATGAGTGTATGTATATGTGTGTGTATGTATGTACGTATGTACGTATGTATGTATGTATGTATCTATCTATCTATCTATCTATCATGTATGTATGTATCTATCTATCATGTATGTATGTATGTATGTATCTATCTATCTATCTATCTATCTATCTATCTATCTATCTATCTATCTATCTATCTATCTATCTATCTGGGACGAGATCTCAGTATGTCTCCCTGGCTGGCCTCAAATTCACAGAGATTCATTATATCTGCCTCTGAGCCCTGGGATTAAAGGTGTATGCTAATGCCCCCAGCCCCATGATTTTGTGTGTGTGTGTGTGTGTGTGTGTGTGTGTGTGTGTACACGCACGCGCACACATGTGCACTCCTGCATGTACATGGGCTACCTTCAAACTCATGATCCTCCTTGCCTCAGTAGTCACAGCGTTAGAGTATAGATGTGTGCCACCATGCCTGATTTAGAAACCCTTTTCCCACTGATGAAGAACTCCAGACTCAGGACAAGGGTGGAATTAAAAGGGAATAATTTAAAGAAGGAATATTCCATTCTGTTGTTGAAAGTAGACTTCCAGAATACGACTAGTTAGAAAGACCTGCCTGCACCCCAGGCCAATAAAAGCTGTGTATAAATTATCAACAGTTTAGTAGGCAGCTGAGTGAGAGGCTTGACAGTGAAGACACAATGACTTCCCAACAGCCCAGAACCGATATTCTGTCTCATACTTAACATTCTATTTGAAAGTCTGATTTGCAAAAGCTGCCAATTCTATCATCGTAAATCCAACAAGATTTAATGCTTGGGAAATAAGATTTTGGGAGCTCAGAGACTAGAAGGCTAAAAAATAAAAGAGTTCTGTACACAAATCTCTTTGACAATATTTTGCCTTTATCTTGACAATGCTACTAAAAGATAAAGCCTGATTTCTCACTCAGAACATTCCCGCAGGGTGTCCACAGCGCAGGACTGCCTCTGAGGTTTGAGATGCACCTCGTGCTCTAATGGTGTTCTACTCTGTGGCTTTGCAGCCTCACACACAGCACACAGTGGCTGCAATAATAACCAGATGGCAACATAAAGAAATGTCTTTTGTATAGAAGGAATCAATAAAAGATAATTACATGTTCAAAAGCTGCTGAACTGATTTAGAAGTATATATTGGGGTCCATGTTTTCAATTCTTTGGGGCAAATCCAGGATATGGGCTGTGTTGTACAGTGATTCTGAGTTCGACATTCTGAGAGAATGCCAAACTTTTGGACAGTAGCTGTACCATCTTAATGTCTCACCAACAGTATACAAGGGTTCCAGCTTCCCTACTGAGGGCCTTTGGGGTCCAGTCCCTAGACTCTTCAGGGTTCAGATTGGACGCTACAGCAGTGAAAGGAACTTTTCTCTTCGGGCATCTGAGGGAAAATGAATGAACTCTCCCATTTGTGTGCTGTTTCAAACATGTCTGTCTGTCTTTTCTTCTGCCTCTATTCTAATTCTCCTGTCCCACTTCTAATTTCTCCTAGCTTCTTCTCTAGTCTTCAAAATTTTCCACTGACAGGAAGCTTGGAGCGATAATAAAAATTACAAGAGTGATCTCTCATTGGTCAAAAGCACATTCCTAGGGTAAGTGATAGGGAGCCGAGCCATTTACCATGGCAACACAAGGGTTTCAAGGTTTCAGGATAAGACTGTGAAACGGGGTGGGGATACAGTGCCCACCAACAAACCTTGAGATATAGGTCTATTGTTAGCAGACTGGGAAACAAAGAACTGGCGTGCTTTTTTTTAGGGTGCTATGTGTAGCAACCTAGGTTGGACATCTGCGACTCTGACCTTGTGCATAGCTTTAAGGTTTTAAGCTTATGATCTATTTCCAAAAAGCCTTTAGTCTAGTTTGAACTTACTGAAGTCTGAGCAAAAGGAACAAAGCAGGCTCTTAAGTGTCTACAGCTCTCATGGGACAAACAGATGGAGTTATGAAGCATGTCCTACATATGCTCTATATATCAAAATTACATAGCTAAATGAAAAGTCATCTTCTTGACCACCCACATATATATATATGTGTGTGTGTGTGCCCATAATATTGAGATGTAATCATGAGATTACATATACACATCATAAGAGATTACGCATTACAATGCAGGTATTGGGGAGTCACCATGCTGCCTTAGCGAACTGAGTGACAGTTTCCAGAGTCGATGATCCTGCAGGCCTTTCCTGGACAGGATTAACCTCATCAGAGTCATTCCTCCGGCGGGTTGACATCTGAATTATCAATTGCTATATGCTGTATATTTCCACGTCCTCCAACACTTTCCCACGCTCTCACCAACACTTTTTACTTTCCAGTTAAAACAAAAATTACTTACACACACAAACACACACAGAGCAGGCTGATGCGAATGGTTGGTAAAATTGTTTGCAAGATAAGCCAGACAACAAGTTCATGAAGTCCCCAGAACCTGTGCAAATGTAGCAGAATTGACTGCACACAAAGTCACTCCCTGACCTCCACACATAGAGTGTCACCACACATATCATCTGTACCCATGCATGCAATATCAATAAAAGTCTAAAATTCTACTATGCAGCCAGGCATGGCAGTGTATGCCCTTAATCCCATAACCTGGGAAGTAGAGAGAGAAGGATTTCTATTGAGTTCAAGACCATGTTGATCTGCACAGCCATGCAGCCAGTTTCAAGTGAGCCAGAGCTATAGACTGAGACCCTGTCTGAAGGAGGAGGCGGCAGCACGTGGGAATGAAAGCCCCAAGACTTAAATTTAACCAGCAGAATTATAAGGTAAAACAGCCTTTGGGGAAAAAAAAAACAACAACACCACTATAGCGATTATGAATAGTACCTCAGTGTGGTTTTGACTGGCATTTTTCTAATGATTCATGATATAGATTGTCTTTTTCGTGTGCTTATTCAGCCGCCTGGACATCCTCTGGAGAAATGTCAGTCTAAGCCCATTGCCCATTTAGAGCTGGACTGTTCTCAGTCGCTGCTGAGTTTGATCTTGAATCACTGCGTTCACAGCAGCCGGCGTTGGAAACAGGTCAAGGAAGCACAGTATGGACAATGTTGGGAAATGTGACAGCCAAAGAAAAACAGGTTTCTGAGCCACGCAGCAGTGTGGACTGGCATGGCGCTGAGCGCAATAAGCCAGAGAGAAAATGAACTGACACAGGGAGCTCGCTTATCCAGAATAGGCAAACTGAAAACTGGAATGGAGGATGGAGGTTAGCAGGGCCTGCAGCAGGCTGGATGGAGTAGGACATGCAGAGTGATGGTTTCTGTTGGGGGGGGGGGATGATGGGAATCTTGAAATCTATGGTAACAATTGCAGTCGCTCATTTGAAATGGTTTGTTTTATTTCGGGCATATTTTACACACACACACACACACAAATAATTCAGCACACTTCTGTTTGCTTTAACTTTTAAGTAAAATTAGTCAAAAAGAATAGTTAAGAAAGTTTTAATGAGTGTCCTTTTCCATGATGGTTGAGTCTCTCAGACAAGTATGAGCCAGGAAATGACACTGAGGGTACATGGTACCAGGGGCTCTGGATAACCCCAGATGTACAGTGACTTCCACCTCACAGAGCCTCACCAGATACAGAACTGTGAAGGTCATAGAAACCTCAGAGGGTTGCTGCAGAGAAATAGGAAGTTATGAGGAAGAAATGCAAGAGGAAGAATTGGTTGGAGACAGCGTTCAACAACAGTCCGTGACCAGCACCCATGCCTAGAGACAGTTCAACAAGTGCCCGTGGCCAGCACCCATGTCTAGAGACAGTATTTAACAAGTGCCATGGCCAGCGACCATGCCTAGAGAGAGTTCAACAAGTGTCCGTGGCCTGTACCCATGCCTAGAGATAGTACAGTCTTCAACAAGTGCCCGTGGTCGGCACCTGTGCCTCCAGCAGACACTGCACTCTGAAAGCACAAAATGCTGTTTTTTTTTTCTGTGCTCTTAAAGCATGCCAGTAGAAAAATTTTAAAGTAAGCAAAAACTGTAAGAAACCACATTAACATAATTAATTATGAGAAAAATTAGCCCTCGCTGAAACTCCACAAAAACCAACTCGAAGCCAGAAACGGTAAAGCACATGTCATTATGTCTGACCACCTGAGTTTGGTCCCCAGCACCCACGGAAGAATACTCACATCCACGCATGGGGCCACTGAGACCGACGGGATCTGACTGCCCAAGAAGGGATCGCAGTACTCAAGTAGGAGACAAAGATTTCGTTTATTTTGCCACTCAAACAATACAGTAGATTTCTAGGCCATTTTCTTGATCTAATTACTTTCATTTAAAGAACACTCTCCCACCAACTATGGCCCCCTCCCCGGTATAAGGAGATTGTGGTAAACAAACAATACACCAACTTGACAATAAGGCTCAGAGCACAGTCCTGCCATGGAGTGGACCTCTGGATATACTCACAGGACCGCAACCTTAAAAGAACAAGCATTCACCCTGTGCCTGCGCTAACAGGTACGTGTCTACCTTTAAAGCCATGAAGATGGAATCCATACACGTATGACATGGAGGCCACATGAAAGAACCCTTTTCAATACTTCCTATTGCTTTCTTTGACACACAAATGTCAAGAAAGACAACTCTGGGTTGTAAAATCAATGGCACACTTGATACTGGCTGCTGGGAAGTTCTGTAAATGGAGCTAAAGATTTTCTGTTTAAAAATCAAAGATGCCCACTCCTTTGCGAACTGTGTACACACACTTCACACCCTGCCAAGTGTTTCTCCCCACTTGTCAGGCAGCAGCCCTTGATCTCAGCGAGAGGAGCCCCAGCCTCCCTCCCACGGGCCAGCAGCTGAATTTCCCACTGCTTATGGCAAGACCAGTCCACTTCCTCGTGCCTTTGTTCTGCTTTGCTCTTCTGATGGACAAACCCCATGCCTCCTTTGTCGGAAAGCAATGGCTCTCTCTCCAGCTTGTTCTATTATCCTAACATACAGGGGATGCATTCGGGAGGGAGAGCATTTGGGTACAAGGGAGCCCCGGGCTACTAACTAAAAATTACTTATTACCAGCTGGGCAGGCAGCTGACATTTCAAAGGCACTGCCTACCTAACTGCATAGCAAACCAAAGGATGGGGAAAAAACCCAAACCGCCTCACCAGCCATCTGTACCGTCCCCAGTCCACACCATGCAGCGCCAGAAACCCCCCAGGGAGGCCATGAACGGGACAGAAGAAAGGACAATGCTGCCGAGCTGGGTTGAGACTGCACTCCTGCGCCTGTCCGCTAAGGCATCCCCACCAGGAAACACTTGCAGAGAATGTCTCATGCCAGATGAAAGGCAAGGTCGGGGTGCAAAACGCTTGTTACTCAGCTGGCCCCAGAGGCTGTCCCTCCAAGTTTTCGTGCAGCCGTGATGAAAGGGATTTCCCTCTACCCTTCCTTACCTTCCAGTCATGTGAGGCTTAATTAATATGCACTCGGGGTTTTAAGATCACTAGATGAAAAGGGGAGCAGATGTGAACGGTATTATTATTTTGTTCAAAGTAGACTGGTCCACTAACATCTGCGGACAAGCTTACCACATGCCACTTAAAACAGACAACAGGCTCAGATGCCAAAAAATTCAGGTTTGTGTTTCTGAAGGCATCCAAGGTTTGCCGTATATTTTCAGGCCTTGATTTCGGACGCGGCTCCTGAGAGGTTAACCGTCTAACCAGAAAGGGAAGTGCACACTGGGTAAGGGTCAACAGTAAGGCTGGAGCTGGAGGGGGCAAGGCAGAGGGTGGAGAGGAAGGTAAATGAACACTGGGCTGCAGAGAACCGTAAATTCTCTTCAAGCATTTTTCATCTACCCTTGAACTCCTTATAGAATTCTTCAACTAACTCCCCGCACATGAAAGCCCCTTTTCTTACCAACTTTAAAGACAGAGATTTATGCCTAGAGAAGCTAAAATTTTATTAATACAGATCCAATGGCACCAGGGGGAATCAGGCTGTGCGTGCAATAACAAAATTTAATCAGTGCTTAGAGATACGGATGGCTAGGAGCAGGGGTCCAAATATGGAAGCTGTTTGGTCCACCCTCAGCTCAGGAGCCTATTAACACCTGAATCAGATGAGAACTCCTCGTGGCACAGTTCTCAAGAGGCTTCCACTACACCACACCCCTCTTATCCGTGTCCCCTTGACTTTCTCCCTTGATCTATCCAACCAAGCCTCAGGGATCCCCCTGATAATTCCCCAGAATCACAGGCCCAGCCCTCTGTCCTCTGTTCCCAGAAAAGCTTGTTCCCTTGCACTTAGGCATTCTTGGTAGAGTGTCACTCCAAGGGAGCCCTTCCTATTTAACCCTTCTACTCGGAAGTCTTTGCTTCTCTGATCTCCATGGTGACTGTCACCTTCCAGGTGGCACATGCGCCAAAGATCCGCTGTCTTCCTCCAGAGAATGCCAGGTACCGGGGGGAGGGAGATTCTTCTAGACCTAGAGACCGGTACCTCATAGCTATGAGGTTGCCAGGACGAAGGCCGTTCTTGTCCTATCTCTATTCTGCAGGAACAGAAACAATTCTTGACGTAGAAATTTCTCATGCTGCCTAGCAACTGCTGTCCAAGCAGAAGGTCTCAGGGGGCTTAAGAATTAACACAGGTCAAGCAATAGACTCTTGGCTGGATCATCTGGGGAGAATTCAGGGGTGCATCTCCTCAGCTTGGGTTTCTACATTGTTGCTATGTTCTAAAATTTTATCATATAGATCATTTTAGGTTCATAGTAAAAGTACAGAGATTTTTTTTTTCATAGACTTGGTTTTATAAGAATAGACCCCTCCCCCTCCACCCACATACCTACTAGGGAAGGACATCTGTTAGAAGCCAATGAACCCACATGACACATCATTATTCCCGAAAATCCTACACTAACGTTACTCTGGAAGTCGCTCATTCTCAAGGTTTGGACAGGACCCGTACGTATCATGTATTTGCTGGACTACCCAATCTACCCAGTTTCCTACCTAGCCATCGCTCCCTGCTCCCCAGTCCCTAACAACTAAATCTAAGGCTCTTCCAGGCCTTTTTGTGGCTTGCTCACTTCTTTTTAGCACTGTGAAGTATGCTACTGCGTGAGGTAGGTGCCCACCTACTGAAAGACATCTTGGTCGTCTCCGAGTTTGGACAATCCCGAATAAAGTGGTCATGAGCCACATGTGCAGGGTTTTGCACAGGGCTTTGTATGGGAAAGACGTACAGAAAGAAAATGCAAAGAATGGTCTTACTGAGTCTAAGACAAAATGAGCTTCACACTCTCTAGAAAGCCGCCTCTTTCTAAGAACACTTGACAAATTAAATCTGGCAATGAGTCTGGTTTTAGCTTTACACACAGCTGAATCCATCCCTAACATGATGCTTTCTTCCCAAGTACTTCAAATATATTTATAAACCCTAAATGTGAAGTGAGATTCAGATACTGCCCTTTGTACCTATTAAATTAAATGCATCTGCAGAACAAAATGATTCATTTCCCTGCATGTGACCCTGAACACAAGACTGAACAGGGGGGATGTTGAAAGACCCAAGTGGCTGTGCCACTTCAAACACACAACCAGATGGCCAGAATAGATTTCCAAACAAAGATCCCTGGAAGTCTCTGGAACTAGGTACGGGAAACAGGGAAGTAGGCATTTAGTCAACCAATTAAGTCTCAACAACTGCATATTAACGATTAAACAAGAGGCAGGAATCGGGCAGGGGTAGCAGTTCAACAGTAAAATATTTATCTAGCATCCATGAGGCCAGGAGTCCATCCGAACCAACACCAAAAGTAACAGACAGACAGATAGGTAGGCAGATGATCTTCAACATACAGGCAACTTGGATCACATGGGCCAAAACTGCGGGAAAAGTGAGCTTCATCAAAACAGACTGCAGGTCACAGAATAAACTGTTCTCATGACCATTAGAAAAAGCTGAGGAACAGGACCTGCATGGGGAAAGGTGGAAGGCATGGTATCTGAGGACAGAATCATATCCTAAGAAATGACAGGCCAAAAAAGTTGCTTAATTTCCAAAGTAAAACTTCATTCTTAGGATGAAGGACCCTAAACCATCACTTGCCCAGGACCATGAACCCCAGACACAGGAAGGAGTTTAATAATCCCAATTCGAGGCAATAGAAAGCCTCACTCCTAACTGTCCGAACCCTCGGGAAGGCGGACACCAGACAAGAGAATTCCCCAGGCTGTTTCCCACAGTCCCAAACCTGGGCTGACCCAGACGTCCCTGTTTAGATGGCAGAGTGTGATCACTGAATGAGTCCATCTGTAGGAATAAATGTCACTCACGTGACAGAAAAAGGAGGCTGGTGATCTGGATTTTACCCCTGTTCAATGCACGCTTCAGGAGAGGGGACCAGCCAACACCTGGGCCTGCCTTTGGCTAACAGCAAAGCCCAGTGAGGTTGTTAGCCTTGCATAATGTATCCAGTTACTGAAGGAGAGCAAGTTACCTACTCTTGTGTTCCCCTCAGCTGGCAAGCGACTAAATAGTGTCTTTTCCCATTCGGGTAATTTCTCTCCTGATGAAAATTACTTCCAGATCCCGGGTTTTCCGTGGTTTCCATTTTCAACCTACATGAAGCCTCTTAGTCCTGGGGCAGAAGGGAAGGGAAGGAAGAGAACACAAAATTTTAAACATGGCACACACACACACACACGAATGTAAACTCCAGCCACAGAAGCTGGGTCTGATGAATAAGGTCAAGAAAAGGCTGTGTCTTAGCACACTGGTGTCCACACACAAGGCCTTAGGTAGTGGCTTTGTGCTGGCTTGCTTGTGAGCTCACTTGTAGGTCACACACATGGTGAGCTATGCTGTTCTCAAACAGCAATTCTCCTGCCTCGACCTTCAACCACTGAGTAACTGGATCACAGGGATGAACCATAAGCCAATATATCTGCTTTTTGGTTCCACCACGTTAGAAAAAAACTCTGTAAAGGATGGGACTTTCATCCCTGGCCAACAAGGTAGTCAAAATCAGAAGCAGGAAGTGCCCAAGTGGAAAGAATGTGAGTCTCCTGACTTTGCCTTTTTCCAATGAACACTTTCCGATATTTCACTAAATACCAACCAGCAAATAAGAGTAATCATTTTATCCAAATATAAGTAACTAAGAATGTCGTAAAACAAAAAGACAGGAACAAGATATGGGAAAGGGACCTAGACAGGAGGAGTAGCCGGTGGTGGGAGAGGAAAGAGGAGGCAAAGATAATCAGAAACCATGGCATAGCTGTATGAAATTGTCTAAGAACACAATTAATACAAAAGGAAGAATCGCTCTGTCTTGAGGAGTGATTTCTAGCAAAATCAATAGCAGCACTGGACCTACAGGGAAGAAAGTGTTGAGAGCACTGCCAAGGAGCTGTGCAATAAAACTCCCACACTTATATCCTTAATAGTCTCACCAGGGACCTAAACAAATAGCCCATCCACTGGGCCTGCGTGTCCAACAACAGAAGAATAGATTTTTGAGATGTGGTATCAACAAGAATCTTTTTTTTTTCATTTATAAAGAAAAACAAAGTCTGGAAATAACCACATGAATCAAGTTAAGCTAGTCTCAGAGAAGTGAGTATGTGGTTCCTAGATTTTGTGTAGATATATAAAATTATGTGCATATACATGACATAAAAATCCCTAAGAGGAAAAAAAACAGGACTAACAGGGCAGGGCAGAATGAGAAAAAGCAGGGTGGGGGAGAAGGAGAAATGTGTGCAACATAAGATACATACATGTATGAAAATGTCTTCATGTAACACAGTACCATGTGCAATGAATATAGACAATGGAAAACCAATTTAAAGTCCACTGGGTTGGATCTTTTTAAGACTAAATGGCCTCTTAAGTACATGTGCACACTAGATTACTGTAATCACTGAGGAAAAAAGAAAGCAGAAATAGTATACCAAAAGTCCACATAGGCTGCTTGTCACGACTTGAAATAAATACAGGTACACTCCCCAATTTATGATGAAGCTACTTCCCAATTACACCTATCGCCGTAAGTCAAAAGCACATTTGCTACACCTGACCTACTGAGCAACACAGCTTAGCATTGCTGTACACTGTGGACCCTTGCATTCTTCCCTGGTGACTGGGTAGATGACAGTGAGCTGTCTGTCATTCGTCAGTGCTGCCCAACACTGATACCAAAGACATGAGCTATGGACACTCCCAGATCATAGAAAGCCCCAAATTTGCAATTCCAAATACGGTCTGAACTGTTGTAAAACTGACAACTCTAAGCCCAACCAGCCTACTTCTGGGGCCATGTGTCCTGAAGATAAATGGGTCGTTCTACACATACCGAAAGATGACAGCATCCTTAGTAATCCCCCATCTTCAGCCCTCACAGTTCTCTGGCTAATGTCCTGACTCACCCATCCTTCTCAGAGGCTCGCCCTCCACCTCTCCTCATAGTATCTCCTGGAGAGGGGTAGCTGCCCATCACACATCACTGAATCTCCTGAGGGCATCTCCGGAGGCCATGCTCACAGCCATGTAACAAGTTGTTTGTTAAAATAATCAATGAACTCACCAAATTCACCCTCTTAGAAAGATTCCTATGAAGTACAGCAAATAGCTGCCGCTCGCCCTGAATGCACAGCCATGATTTGACCCACTGGGACTTCTGTAAGCGCATATCAATAGTTCTCAGCCCAAGGCTGAATCGCAGGAGCTTGCAGTGGACTCGAGACTTCTTCCACCGTGGATGGAGGCCATGCTTGGCTTGCAAGCGGCCGATGGCAGCAGCCTCTACTGTACCCTTCAAAGCTTAGAGCCTGTAAAGCCGTTTGATGCTCATCCACTGCCAACCCTCCCTGTTTCTTTCAGCATTCTGCTGTTTCACACCCTCCCTGTCTGGATTCTCCTCTTCATTATCATACTTCATTTGTTTTTTTTCACCAAAGCCCTTGGTCCTCCTTACACAGACTGATGCAGTTTAATCAGCAGGAAACACACTGATAAGCGCTGCTCTGCTCCCCACTGACTGACTGCCTGGGATTATAGGTGGCCTCCCCTGAGCCTAACCCAGGTTACGGGGAGAGATCCCCCCCCCCAAGCGCGCAACCCCGAAAGTAATGACAAGCAGCCCCTCCGCCAAACCCACTCGGGTTCATTCACTTCTGTAAGGAAATCAAACTCTGCATAGCATCAGTTAAGTCCTGTGCTCTGTGCTCTCTGGCTTGTTCCCAAGTTAAACACTTATGTAAATCCCATGCCACTGCCGTCGGGACTGAACACGGACCAGGACACCCAGCGTTTCTGGAGTTTTCCTTCTGTTTACCCACTGTCAAGTGGGTATTTCCCAGGCAGCCTGTCCTCCTCCTACAGAGACTGGCTGCAACCACTCTACCCCCACCCAGGCAACCAAATGTGACATCAAAGGAGCTCCGGAATGGCCATCTGTCCCTGCCACGCCAATGTTTATGCAATGTGGGCAGGAGAGGGACAAGCCAGGAGAAGAATATCCCAAGCATCCAACCCAAAGCACCAACATCCTAAACCGTATATACCACCGACCGATACCACTCAAGACCAAGATGGTCTCCTGCTCCTTGAAAAGACTAGAAACTAACAACCTTTTCTGAGGGAACTCAATCCACTCCACCTGTGGACAAACATCTAAAACTAAAGCGAGATTCCGAATTCTGCAGTTTTTCAAATATCATCGTACCCACTCCCTGAGCCATACCTAGTCATGGTGTTTCAAGCAACACTGACTTTAACCAAATCACAAAACACCAAAGACCTTGGCAGCATAGAAATGAACACAAAGGTTCCGCATTCTACAGTCAATGTGACATCACCATCAAAGGCGCCGATTCTCTCTAGAGTTAGTTTGACATCATCATCATCTTCTTCTTCATCATCATCATCAAAGGCGCTGGTTCTCTCTAGAGTTAATTTGACATCATCATCATCATCATCATCACCAAAGGTCCTGGTTCTCTCCACAGTCAACGTGACATCACCATCAAAGGCGCTGGTTCTCTCTAGCGTTAATTTGACATCATCATCAAAGGCCCTGGTTCTCTCTAGGACTGAAGGTCAGTGCACATGGAGACAGAAGTCAGATAAAGTGGGATGATGAGTTCAGTCAAAGAGACTCACACATGCCACAGCCCCCTGTGCCCACCTCTCCACATCCACACATCTACCCAACTGTAGACTGAAAACACTTGAAAAGAACAATGTGCATCTGTGCAACACAAGTACAGGTATGTTTTTGTCATTATTCTCTAAGCAATAATGTGTAACAACTGATTTCATAGCACATATACAGTATTAGGCATTATTAGTATTGAGAAACGAGTTACAGCAAAACAAGATGATCCTTCTGCTTACTTGGTTTGGTTAGGTTTTGGTCTTTCTCTTAAATATGATAGGGGATGTTACAAGGGCAGAGGGCAGATATTAGGAGATGAGGAGATAAGTGGGACCAATAGTTTAAAAAAAGAAAGAAATATACTCAAATGATTGGTTTTTTTTAAAAAAAAAAAAAACACAGCAAAAACAGGACGAAACACACAGTGCCATAGGGGCTTGAAGGTCTACACATTTTGAGACCCAAAGAGTCCCTACTCTGACTGAGAGTACTTAGCAGAATGCCAGGTACACAGTAGGTGCTCAATGTGTGTAGTGTATTTATTTATTTAGAGATCAGGTCTCACTAAGTAGCTAAGCTGGAACCCACTATGAAGACCAGGCTGGCTTCAAACTCACAGAGATCAGCTTGTTTTTGCCAGGATTAGATGTGTGTGCCACCATGCCCAGCATGTCGTCTCTTTACTCCTGCCTTCTGACTTCCTGGCTAGCCATCTTTCCACCACCTTACAAAGAGGGACACGCCCAGAAGTTAGAACATGTCTGGCATTTTGCTGAGAAACTGCTATGGAATATGGCTGGCCACCAGATAAAGCACAACACACTGCATTCCAACTGACATCTTTGGTATCTTTCAAAAGGCGGAATGGAGTGAAAAGCTTGGCAAGTTTGTCTTCCCATTTCCATGGAACACGCTTAGCCACAGGCCTGAGCACTGGGAGCGACTGGATGGCTATTCATCACGTAAACCTGCTGCGGTTCCCTTGGGGTGGGTGGCTGGGCCCTGCACTCCAAGCCAAGGGATGATGCATCCATCGCCCAGCTCAGCTGGAACAGCTGCAGTGTGAAAACACACGGGCTCGGACAAGCACAGACTCCCTCCAGGTTCGCCCCTTGCTGCCTTTTAAACTGGCTCTTTCTCTTTGGTGCTTCTCCTAGGTTGAAGAGCTTAGGAACAAACCTGACATTTCTCCGGATGTCTCTGAGCCGATTTTAGGTGATCTCAAAAGAGTTCCTAGATCCTCGCTACATGGACAGAGCCCTAAAGATTTGTAAGTCGCTTTTAGGAAGGAAGGTACTCAAGAGGAACAGTGGGATCTGAGACTAGAAAGGTCGGAGGGCCTAGAGTAAGAAGGCAGCAGAGGGAGGTGGACCCACCTTGGGGAGCGATAACTAGTGACTGAACAGAGAACTGGGGAAGACTGCTCCAGGGGGAAGCATGATAAGACAGCATGCCCCGAGACACAGCTAGGGAGACGGATCCAAAAGCAGCCTCTCCTAAAGCACCCCAGTACCCCTTGCAGCCACTGGTATCCATGCAACGGACAGTCTGAGCGAAAGGACAACGGCCCCACAGTAGAGGAGACCCAGGAGCACCTCAGGAGACTGAGCTGTGGAGCTAGAGGACCAGGGTTTACACCCAAGTTCTGCCATCCCCCAACTTTGCTGCTCTAGACAACTGAGTTGAGACCAAGACAAGACTGTTCGCAGGGTGTGCTGGGTCAGGGAGGGAAGGAAGCCACAGGAAGTCACGACAAGGGAAAACTTTGGCTTGGGACAGGAGCACCTTCCCAGCGGATAGCTCTTACAAAGGATGAAAAGGAGAATTGAAAATTGCTGGGTATTGATCAAAGGAGAGCCAAGTCTTCCCAGGGAAGCCCTCCCACAGAAAGAGACTAGCACTTGCTAGGAGCAATTTGCATGAAAGGGGACAGACCATCAGGGTGCACTACGACACAGACACAGTTGTTGCTGACATCACCTCTACCTCTCAAAAAGAGTCACAACCCAATTAGGTTCACATGGCGCTAGGTAAACACCCAAGAAGAAGCTTTCTCCAGCAGCTGCAGGGCTCGTCAGAGGGGCGTGGCCAGGACTGGCTCTGGGTTCTGGCAGGGAGGAGCAGCAGGCAATACTGGAAGAACAGGTTACAGCAGGACCCACTAGCAGGACCTGGAATGCTGGAGGGAAACCTTAGAAGCTGCCGGGGTCGGTCAGGCCTCAGAAAGCAGCTGCCTTTGTGGTTCCATTTGGTTCAAAGTCAGCAGCCCCCAGTATCTTACCAAAACCTGCTTAACATTAAAAAAAAAAAAAAATGCTCACATCACCAAGGCTTCGGTAAGTTAGTGAGCAGCAGACAAACTTGGGAATAACTGCAACTTCATATCGCTCAAAAGCTCCACTTAAAAACTATTTATTTCATGTGTATGAGTTTTGTGTGCATATATGTAAGCATACTACATGCGTACCAGGCATCTGTGGAGGGCAAAAGGCAGCACTGAATACCGTGGAACTAGAATTATGTACAGTTCTGTGCTGCCACATGGGTGCTGGGAATTGAGCCTGGGTCCTCTGAAAAAGCAGCCAGTGCTCTCAAACAGTGAGTTATGGCTGGGTCAACCTTTCCCAAGTGCCTTTTGGTGTTAATCATTCTCTCCCAATGAAATCCATGGGAACTACAGAGACCACTGTCCTCATTTGCAGAGCGAAAACCAGAAAAGTACATAGCCCTTTCTGTTGGACCTCCAAAGAGGGAAGGAAGAAGTTTTTTCAAAGCCTTTCTCCTCTACATGACTCAGAATGCGCAGGGTTAGCCCTAGATACCTGGTAAAGCTCCAGACTCATCACACAATAAGATGAAGGTGTCCAGTGTGACCACATGGGTGATTCCCCCATGAAATGGCATGCTTTTTCCAAGCACATTTTGCAGGTAGAGGACTGAGCCTCTCTCATTTAACGTGATGCTACAGGCAACACACATGCTGGGACACCAAGTTTCCTCCTGTGCCATCAGATCTGTTCTTTCTTCCCTTTCCTAGCTCCAGACAAGCAGGCGAAGGGGAAGCCAGGCACAAAGAGGTAGGGAGTCAACCTCTGATGTCCACAAAACAACGTAACACTGGCAAGAACCCACCAAGCCTGCACTCCTGAGAATCTGAAGCCTCTGATTCCACATGATTCCATGTGAGGAGACAGGTAGCCTCCTTCCCACCAAGACCAGTCACCAATGCCACACTTTCCACTGTCCCAAAACAGCAGTCTAAGGAGCAGTCTGAGACAATAAAGACTTACAGGTCTCAGTCTCAGGCAAACACCACACTTACCCCAGGCCGAAGGGAAGAGCCTTCACTAGGGTCTCCAGAGGTGCCATCTGAAGGGGCTGCTCACTTCCTGAGAGAGGAACTGGAATTCAGAACATCATAGTCTCTGGAACTTGTGTGCCCTTCCTCTTTCTCTGTCTCGCTTTCAGGTCTAGAGAGGTGGGTTTCAGTCCACAACGGTTCTACCTGTCAGAGAAGGTAAAAAAAAAATGGGTTTAGGCTAATTTTGCATGTATTTCACGAACACTCATAACTGTGTAACTGTTTGCTCCAAGATGAAAAATGCCATCCTGTAGGGAAGTTTCAGAAAGCCCCCGACACTGACCAGATTCACTAGAACCCTTCCTGCCAGGCTAAGCAGTAAAAGCTGCCAAGAAGTCCGAGACCAGACCAGCTACCTGGAAAGCAAGCCTTAAACCAGAGATACCTGGAAAGGACGCTTGCTCTCCAACCTGTTGAGCTAGCTGTAGGCTGTGCAGTGTGCTCCAGGTTCCCAGCTTCATGAACTGTCACTCACACTGGGGTGGGCTTTGGTGATGCAGCTGTCTTGTGAGTCATTTCTGCTCCTGGAAGTAACCTCTCACCCATATTCCTGTAAGTGACCCCAGTAAAACTCATTGGTTCACCCAGCAGGACTTTGGCAGTATCTGCATTTTGATCTGTCATCAGATCCCTATATGAAGTAGGTGTGTGTGTGTGTGTGTGTGTGTGTGTGTGTGTGTGTGTGTGTGTGTGTTGAATCTCCCCAGGAAGACACCAAGGTGACAGAATGAAACTCTACGATTAGGACAAAGTCTCACCGAGCCTCTCTAAGCCATTATGCAAGTAAAACTTTCCAAAAGTGGTGATATCTGTCCCCAGACTTTCAACAGATGAGTGACATAGTAACACTGCCTCAAAAGCACTCAAAGAAGGGCAAGCCACTTGGGAGGACTCCACTTCCTGGTCTTCCCTCTGACATCTCAAACACCACCAGCCTAACAGAGCAGACAGGCTGGACCAAGAGCAGCTGTCTGTCTTCCCTGATGAGAACGCCACACCTGAAGCTCAGTAGTTACAATATATAAACCAGGGCTCCATCCTTGGGCACAGGAGAGAATAACTGTCACTGTACCACAGTGCAAATGAATGCTATTCCAGCTCACCATCTCTCCCGTCCCCAGACCAGCCCTTATAATTCCAGACGCATACACAAAAGCAAAACAAACCATCTATAACTCAGGACCCTTTCAGTTCCCACTCCCTCAGAAGATTAAATGGCTTGGGCTCGAGGGGGCTTCGAAACCCAATATTCCTTTCTAAAACCCAGGCAACCGCCCAGCCCTGAACCTTCATTTCCCTCCTCAGCTATGACCCGGGTATGCTTTCCTGATCTTGGTTACGAGTGGGGTTTTAAGATCACGTCACTTCTGTTCAAGAGGAAATGAGGGGAAAGGAGAGAGGAAAAGGAAGACAGATGAGATCGACGGGAAGATTATAATAATCCCTGGAAGACAAGGCAAAAACTGAAAAGAAGAAACACGCAGTCACTTTCTCAACAATTTACTAGGAAACTAAGATTAATACACAGGAAATTTAAAAGGTGTCCCTGGTGACCTCACTCACTGATAATGAAGAGGGAATAAATAAATAGGGAGAAGATTTTTTGTTTTAGTTCATGACAAATTCTATTTTATCCTATTTCACTGTTCTGACAGGCAGGCAGAGAGAGAAATGTTGAACTTCAAAGTATGACAAGGAAGGACAGAGAACAGGAGACACTCAATAAGCTACCAGTCACAAAAAGCCTACTGTGCGCCAAGTCACATGAAAAGTGCCCTACCTGGATCCTCTCAGTAAACCCCACAACCACGAATCATTTGCATATTTATCTCATCACTGGAGGTATGGAAATTCTAAGGTAATTATCCTGAGACCTCGCCGCTAACTGGCAAAGCTGGAGTCAAAGCCCTCAGATTGCCACACACTCAGAAAGGTTGGGCTAAACTTTAAGACACTCAGGCTCATGCATTAAATATGAACAGAAATGAAAGGCTCCTCCCCAGTCATTACAACAATTTGTCTACTCTTGCGCAAGGTAAATGTGTATTGCTGAGAGGTCTGAACGCTGCCACACTTCACATTAAATTACCTCAAAGCAAGCCTCATGCATACTCTGGCTCTATGCTCCGAGAACAATTTCGCAGGGTGTGCCCTAGTGAATCCACAATATCCACCTTGGAACAATTTGGTCCAATATGTATGATGCTCACAAACAGAAGGTATGCTTTAATAAACAGAAAAACACAATCGACGTCAAAGACACAAAGACAAGTACAAAATGTCTTCCTCCTTACGGCTGGGGGGCTCAGTTGCTTGTTTTCAAAGGATGTCATAAACCCTTTCTTAACAGCATCCCATACGGTAGATTTTTTTTAGATGTACACTTGAATGTTTTCAATTCTAGAAGGAGGCTGTTTGCACGTCAACTATGAAAAACCCACGCTGGTTCTTCCAGCAGCAATAAAACTGGAGATAGGCCGGGAAGATTAGTCAAGGAAATATACACAACTAAGAGAGTGTGCCTTAGTGTTGTGGGACTAACACACATGTGTACGCACACACGCACACACATGTACACACAGAAAGAGAAAAAAGGGTTAAGTAACCAAAGCCAAGAGAACAAGGAAACATTTTTACATATGCCTAAGCTTTAAAAACTTGATCTATCTAATATAACTAACTGCACAGCAATATACTGCAAGCCCTGGAAGAACCAGGAAACTTCCAAATGAAAATTAGCTACTAACACAAATAATTTCAGTGGTCCTGTATCTGTGACAAATTGAACTCAAAACATTAGACGTCTATAAAACAAACAGAGCCAAACCAGGACTGGGAGAGGGAGCCAAACGAAGAGCATGGCACAAGAATTGAGAAACTCAGTGGTCCTAAGGCAGAGTCAACCCCAGCTTCAGACATCTGCATAACAGTCCCCAGTGACAACACCCAAGAGCCTTCACTGTGAGCCACTGCTGCCCCTTTCTCTAAGGGCAGCAGTTCCATAAACTCCATCTATTCCTTAGTGCTGCCCTTGCCATCACAAGATCCAGTTCAGCCACCCCCTGTAGTGAGACAACAGGTTCCTCAGGAGTAGGCATGACACCATCGTGCTCCAAGTCACCCACCTACCGGGCTGTTTCTGAAGCCACTGCCAGGTGTGACAGCCTGGACCATACCACCTGATCTCCCTTGGGACAGATGAAGTGTGGCTGAAGAGTCAGTCATTCCTTCACAAACAGATCATTACCTTCAAAGAAGCAGAATGTTCCCGGCAAGCTAACTGAGCCCCCAGCAGCCTGTGCCAGGGCCTGCAATACTGTTGAGACGGCCAAGTCATGCCACCCAATGCTAGGAAAGCGACAAGATCAGCAGAGAACAACTCCTATCCCACTCCCTTCAAACTAGGAAAGAGCTTGTGGCAAAATGGATACTTAGTTGCAAACCTAAGAGCCAGCCATCTCGCCACCTTTCTATCCTAAAAGTAATTTCATGAAGTATCAGCTAACAATAAGCATTCAAAATCCTGGCTCCAAGTGCATCATCACACCAAGCCACTGATCAGACTCAAAACAGGTGGCGCACGCCTTTAATCCCAGCACTCGGGAGGCAGAGGCAGGCGAATCTCTGTGAGTTCGAGACCAGCCTGGTCTACAGAGCTAGTTCCAGGACAGGCTCCAAAGCCACAGAGAAACCCTGTCTCAAAAAACCAAAAAAAAAAAAAAAACAGGTATGTCAGCCTCAAAACTTCCTTCTGACCACACACCCAGGAAAGCCTACTGAAAACAAAACCAGGACATGGGGGTGGAGGGTGGGGGAGCCCAGTTTATGCTTTGCTAGGATATTGTCACTTACAAGGACCCCCAACCCCGGTGCCACCCTCTAGCCAAACTTCCTCTCTTCACCCCACCGAAAATTCGCTTAGGCAATGGATCAGAAGATTAACCAGTTGCGGCAGAAAAACTCACGTTTAAAAAAAGAAGTTCCAGATAAACAGAGATCCCCCTTGGCAAAGGGGCTTTTAGCTGGGGAAAAACCTGAGACTTAATGCCTCAGTTCTAGAATTCCCACCCAGGTGCTGGTCCGAAGCCACAGCTTCAAAATATCTGAAAACCAGTCCAGCCTAGAATCCCAAACCTCTCCAAGGGATTCCCTCCATCCCCACCCCCCACCCATACACAGACTAGTGATTGCCAGAGGAGCACAGCAGGGTTGGGTCCCAGGCAGGAAGCATCTTTTCGGTGGCTGTCTCCGTCCCGTCCCATACAATGTTCCTCGCTAAAGCAAGGGAGAAGTTTCGGAGTCAGAACCCCCTTTTCCTGAGGTCAGAGCCCCACACTGCGGTTTGCTCAGCAGAGCCGCACAGCGCCCTGGGGCTCAAGACAAACTGAGCGCGGCCAGGTCTCCGGCCATCCAGGCTCCCAGCCTCAGGTCACACTTAAGGGTTCCGGGGCTCTTACCCATCCTTACCACAGCCCCCGCAGCAGCTTCCAGGGCCAGCCGTGCCAAGGAGATTCACGGGTGGAAAATGGATCGAATTTTTCAAAGCTCACCCGCGGCTCAGCGAGGCGCACGCTCGCGGCTGCCTTTCCATCTCTCCAACTTCCAGTAACTGAAATCAGGAAGCTGTAGCCTTCCCGGCTGCCGGCAAGGGAGTGGGTGTATCTTGTGAAGTTTCGTGCTATGATGAATCTGGTCATTTGGGTGTGTTGGAGAGGGCCTAGGGCTCC
>NC_022010.1:97343423-97355034 GCF_000317375.1 Microtus ochrogaster
TCCTCCTCCTCCTCCTCTCACTTCTTCAGTAAGAAAAAAAAAGCAAAAAGCTTTTGGCGGCAGCCTAGCTAAGGACTGTGGCTTGCAGTCATTGAGTCCAGCACTCTGCTAGCCACATCCTGGGAGAGATTTATTCCTATGGGGTCTCAACTATTTTACAAACGAAACTGGGCGTACAGCACAAGGCATAAGCTCCTGTCAGCATTCGCCTGCACACAGCAAGACAGCAGTGTCTCTTAAAGAATAACTACACCCCTTACCTGGTCCCCTCAGGGGCAGACCTGACTGTGGACAGTTTGCTGGACAGAGATATAATTCCTAAACATTGTTTAAGTGAACCTAGAACACAGAAAGGGCAGGAAAAGGAAAACCTTTACCAGCTATCTTTAAACCAATGGCAACTGGTAACTGAGCACGAAGTCTCCAGAAAATTCTCCAGTTCCCTCACACTCGTCCTCTAAACAGAAAGCCGACATATGCTTGACTCCCGTGAACAATATTTATAGCAGTCTCTAAAAATCGGAGCGAAAACACACTAAGTCACCCCGCAAAGCACTCCAAGAAGTACTCTCCGGGCTCCACCGTGGTTTTCAGGCATTTAGTTCAGTAAGTGAAACTTCTCATGGCCAGTGGCTAAGAAGCAGCCTCAGGTGGCTAGTTAGAAAGAACGAAGCAATCACAAGCGAGTGAAGCAGATACTGGGCCCAAAAATGGCCAAAGCAGCCACGGGTGAAATTGATAGATGAATAAAGCATTATCATTTCTTCAGGTTATCAGCTGTGCTGAAAGTCAAAGGTATGGACCCCTTCCCCCCACTGCAAAAGGGCTTTCCTCAAAGACACAGACCACAAAAACAGAAATACAGCAATCAGTAAAGGAATCATAATGACTCAAACAGCAGCCGGAACTACAGGCTGGAAGCAATACTCAGAAAAAAAAAAGAAATGTAACTTTGGGGGTGGGGAATTGGCTAGCTGGGAAATTAACTGGCTCGGTTGGTAAAGAACTGGTTTATGGTACTTGCCATGCAGACATAAAAAACTGAATGAGATATCCCACACCCAGAGAAAAAATCCAAAACTCCAGGTCCACTGGCATGTGCCTAAACACTAGCATTGTGGAGGGAAGTATAGGAAGAGCCACTGGAAATGCTAGCCAACCAGCAGAGCGGACCAGTGAGCCCCAAGTTCACTGAGAAGTCCTTCTTCTGGCACAGAGATGAAAATGTGCAAATGTATGCGCATACACACACATGCACACGCATACACACACACACACACACACATACACACACACACACACACACACACACACACACACACACACAAAGTGTAGCTTCCAGGAAAACAGTGATCAAAGTTAGCCAGTGGAAACCACGACAGCTTTAAACGTGACAAATACATGCTCACATATATAAACCTGAGAAAGAAGTGCCTGGCTAATCTTTATGTTCTTGGTCATCTGCACAGAGATTGGCTTAAGACATCCAAGGAAGAAAACAAACACTACCGTGCCCGTGCCTAGCTCTGAAGGTGTAAGTGTTCACACGGAGCAGGGTCTTAAGCTAGAAATGACTTTACCCCAGGGAATGCTTTAAGTGTGTGTAAGACACTTTTCATTTTCACAACTTGGGGAGAGATTCTACTGAGAAGAAATATGGGCTGCTGCCAAAGAGCCTACAACACATGGGACAGCCCCGTAACAAAGCAGCAGCCAGCCCCGAGCGCTCACCGTGCTGTTCCGTGTTCTGAAGAAAGCCTAACACGAGAGTGCCACCATCTACTGATAACCAACGTCACACTGACCCCTGTGGTACCATCAACATCTCAGTGTCCAGGAAGAACACTCTCCCTGTCCCCCACTAATTACCATTTGATGGCTGAGGACCATCTGCACAAGCTAAGCAGAGATATGAGGCCGGTCAGCAAGGAAGGCGCTCGGTCTGGGGCTCAGCCTCAGTGTCTCCACGCTCATAAAGCTGATGAGTAACTGAACTAGGCTGGAAAATAATAACGGGCTGAGACGAAGGTGACTAAAATAAGGGCCCAGTTTTAGGCTGGGAGCTAACCCAGCTGGGAGGAAGAGCCGTGCTATACACTGGGACACGTGATAGACAGAAAGACAGGGGAGGCTCTCCGGTGGCACCATCAGTCACTTCAGTGTTGGCAAGCACCAGCCTACGCCAGAACAGGAAGGGTGTTTAATCTTGCTACAATTTATCAGAAGAAAGTGACAGATCACTTATAGGTAAAAGAACGCGAGCTCCACAGTCCACGCGGTTCCGGTCTCGCCGTTCTCTCAGAAGCTTCTTCAAGGCTTTATTTTATCCCTAATTGACAGATAGCTGTACGCGTTTGCCGGGTACACCGTGATGTTGCCATGCCTGTGTGCATCGCACAATACCTTAGTCACGGTGATTAGCAGATCCAGCACCTCATGCTTTGCACCGAATCTGATAAACATTCAATTCCCTGCCATCCTGCTGTTTTGAAGAATACAATGCAACACTGACTGCCTTGTACTAGGCCCTAGATTCCGGAAGTAACAGTAACTCAATGTTCCCTTTGGCAAGGCCATCCCTTTCCTCCCCCATCTCCTCCAGCCTCTAGTAACCATCATTCCTATCTGTTGCAGTTTGAATGACTATGCGCCCCCCCCCCCCACAGCTCCTGCATTCCCATACTTGGTTCCTAGTCGGTGGCACTGTTTGGGGAGGTGGTACAGCCTTGCTGGGCGAAGTATTTCACGGGTGGAAGGCTTTGAGATTTCACAGCCTGGCTCACTTCCAGTTCACTCTCTCTGCTTCTTGCTTTAGGCTCAGGAGGCTACCCCTCGGCTTCCCCACCCCATCACCATGCTTCTCCCCACCACCACTCCCCAGTGATGAACTCTTTCCTCTTCTCAAGAATCCTAAGTCATAAATTCTCCACCTGTAGGCTGCTTTGGTCATCGCATTTGATCAAAGTAATACAGGGAGGTTATGGAGTCTTTAGGAGAAGCAGTGTGTTGAAGGAAATTTTACTGGGGTGGGTTTTGAGAGTTCACAGACAGGCCCTACTTCCTGTTGACTTTGTTTCCTGTATGTGGATAAAGATGTGATTGGCCTGCTGTCTGCTGTCATGTCTCACCCACCACTACAGAACCAAACACTCTGGAACCATTAACCAAATAAATGATTTCTCCCAGAAGTTGCTTTGGGTCATAGCATTTGTTTCACCGCCCTGGAAAGTAACAAACACACTCTCCTAAGAAGTGTGCCATTTGCTCTCGGATCCCATGGAGCCTTCCAGCTCTTCTTTCTGGGGCAATTTAACTTCTCCCTGGACTGAGAGGACAGGTGCTGTGGATGGATGGTGTTTGTCTGCCGCTTTGCCCAGTGCTTCCCAGAAGATGGCTTGCTCATTTTGAATCCCCCTGAAGCCACACTTAGGCAGGCACTTAAGCTCCCACCTCCTGTCTGAAAGTGGAGTTCCCCGTGGCTGCTTCTGGAGGCCACCCCCAAAGACTCCTTGAAGTCCACTCCGAGCCATCCGTGAGGATACACTTAGCACCTAACACCTACTGCTGTTTAGTGCCTGGAAATTTTTTAAAGACCTTGAAAGAAGGATCGCTGATATGAAAACCCTGTTCTGTTCACATCTGAACAGAGTCTTGAGGCAGAGTGGACCTCAGGAGAATAACACTCCCCACCTTAGAGCTGGAGGGCTGCCCAGGGAGAGCCCAGCTGGAGCACCCACCACAAGTCACGTCATTGTAAGGCAAGGAAGATGCCCAGCCCTCTTCAGCTCATCAGCACCTGAACCTGAACTTTAAAACCCACTGGGCTTGTCTCTCTCACACATTTAGGAAAAGAAAATCAAAGGGTAGTTATGAGCCTGACCCGAAGCAACGGAGTTGTGCAGGAGCACACAGTACTTCTGAACCAAGGGAATAAGTCCAGCAGGGGGAGCACTGCCTAGTCCCCAACAGTTTCTCAAGATCAGAATCACCATGGGGATGGTGCCGACTGATCCAGGTTACAAAAATAATCTCATATAAAGCAAGTAAAAACAGCCTTGCAAGTTTTTTTTTTTTGAAACATCAGAAACAGTAGCACCCTTCAAAGGTCTCTGTATTACCACTGGATACCGATATAAGAGCCAGAAAAGTAAACATGCCATAAAACAACATTAAGGACATGGAGAAGCATCCAGAAATAGCTAAAACTCTCTATTTCCAAACTCTGTCCATTACACTCATATTCCAACGTGAATACCTAGCTGGCTGTGGCAACACATGTGTAATGTCAGCAGTTTAGAGTCTGTTCAGAAAAGAAAAAAGAAAGAAAAGAAAAATAAAAATTTTGAGGTTCACTCACGCTCATTCTTGCCGAAATTGCTCAGCTCCGTCTTTAGCTTGCTGATTCACACGTTAGGTTTATAAGAGATGACTTTTAACATTTCCATCCTGTTCAGTGACAGTGTCACCTGTAGGCCCCTGCCCTCTGGATTCCCATTTAAAGGTCTGCAGAACCAGCTTGCTCGGGAATCAACTCAGCTTCACCTAACACGTACCAGTAGACGGAAGCAGGTCTACAGCCAGGATGCTGGCATCTGCTGTGACAGAGAGCTGAGGGGGGCTCCCAAGAACAAAGTAAGAGGATCTCACACCAACCTGCTCGTCACCTAGCAACAACCTATCAGCAGCAAGGCTGGAGAGCGGTGACCACCTCCTCAGATTAGGTGGTGTCCCACAAGGGTAGTAAGTAACACAGCCAAATCATCTGATTGTAAATAAAGAGCTCATTTCCCAGAATGTCTGAAGTTCTAAGTGCACTTCTTGTCAACCCTGTAGAGCTACCATAGAAAGGAAGGCAGCGCCATGGAAAGATGTCCTGTGGTCAGTTATAGACCAACTGTCAAAACAAATCATTCATATCTGAAAGTGGTTGGGGCTAAATATGAATCCATGCCTCCCACTCACGGGCTACATCATCTGAGAATCTGGATGGGAACAGGGACCGTCTTAAGAGCCCTTAAGTTGCTCCAGGAAGAGGCCTTCCTCCTCTCTGCCACACAGCCAAGCTTCCTTCACCCTCCCAGGTAATGTCTCACAGCACAGGTGCCTGCTAAATCTGACTTGGAAGGAGAATATTTACAACCTCACATTAAACCTTGTACAAACCAACTTAGAAATTCCTTATGGCATTTTCTCTCTAGAAACTGAATTCTTGATAAAGATGTAGGGCTTTTCTCACAAAATACAACATCAAAGAAAGAGACCAAGGAAACGCTAATGGCCTTTAATGTCACCTCCAAGTGTCCTGCTGGGCTTGGTGGGCAGTTCCTTAAAATCTGAAGCTTCAATTTTCTCAATGCTCAAATCATGCTGTCCAATTTTCTCTTTTACATAGCCCTAGTTCTATCTTCCAATTATATTTTCCTATGATTTGAAAACTCCAATTTCTGTCAGTACCTCAATTTAGATTTCTTCACAGAAGAACAACTTTCAACACACCAGAATGAAAAGTTTCTGACTCACCAGTGGTCCACATATTAGTAACCGAAATCAGATCTGTAACACTATAGGTGATGGGGGAAAGACGGGAAATATTGGCAGAGGTACGAACACAAGGGAGAAAGATACCCAGGAGCCCTGAGCACCAACCATAGTAAAACATATGGGCCAGGTGCTGTCCTGCCCACATGCAAGCAGTGGTCCTGTGGATTCCAAGAATGCTCTGCGCCTTTCACAAGAGGTGCATGTGGCTTGTGGGGGCAGAGCATCTGGGCTTTGCCGGGTGTGGGATCTTTCAGGCACCCCCCCCACACACACACACTCCACAGCAATAATCATAGTTGCTTTGGCACTGAGAGGAAGATAACCCAGAATAACTGAAGGAAGACGGTAAGGGCTCAGGCTCCTCGCCAGCGAGTGGCGGAGTTTCCCATCCTCAGCACACACTCTTGGGTTGAGGAATATTCCTTTACACTGTGTGAAGATGTGTCGCTGTGATTGGCTTAATAAAGAGCTGAATAGCCAATAGCGAGGCAGGAAGAAGTTAGGCGGGACTTCCGAGGACAGAGAGGTCTCAGGAAAGAAGAAAGGAAGAATTGTCAGCCGGATGCTGAGGAAGCAGGATAGGTAGTAAAAGAATGTAGGTGGAACGATACGAGTTTATTTAAATTATAAGAGGCAATGGGGCAAGCCTAAGCCAAGCTTTCATAATTAATACGTCTCCGTGCCATTATTTGTGAGCTGCCGGCCCAAAGAAACAGCCTACTACACTCTTGCTTGGGAGAATCCCCACTGGGAAGGACACACCGGAAGAGGCAAGGGCATGAAAGAGAACTGCCTGCTCCAGTCCAGGCTGCACAACAGCCAGACCAAGGCCAGAACAAGCCACGCTGTCTCCCCTTCCGCGAAATGAGAAGGGGGAATGGAAGACCCCTGACATGGAAGCCTGGATTTACGGGGTTACAGGGCACGTCCCCACTACTTCTCAAATGGTAAGGAGCATTAATATTCCTGGATCACTTTCAGTCATGAAATAAAACAAGACAACATCGCAAACAACCTGAGTGTTTGCAGTGTGCTCAGATAAACACCTTGCTTTGGCCATGAACAGGTGCAATTCCAGCTCTAGGAGAGGGCTGGGTGAGAGGGGTACCCTATCAAGACTCGAGGCTACAGACAGACTTGGTTAAGTTCCCATCTCCCCCCAGAAAGCCCCTACTGTGAGGCGGCAATGAGGAGAGCATGGCAGGAGAGCTACTGGGGTCTGAGGTCCTGGACTAGCACTACATAAGGCTGAACGATTTGGATGCATTTGTTTTTGTTAATCATGGACTGGAACAATTTTTAATTTGCTTTATAGCAGCATATAGGGATAAATATCACCGTCCACACTAAAACATAGTGTGGAATACTACAAGAGATACTGGGGCTGGGTGATGTTGGATAACAAAGGAGAAACCAAGCACTGGGAAAGGCAGGATAAAAGGACCACACTCTGAGGTCTCTTGGAAACACCTGACACTTTGCAGAGTTCTTAGCTTATGAATTAAAATTAGGCAGTTTCTTAGGAATGATGACTGGGAAATGCTCTAATGGGAATCTGAATGCAAATGCTAGCTCTTTGCATCCGCAGAAGGCCTTGGCACCGTGTCCTCTGATAAGGTATTTTCAACCAGGAAACACATCACTCTCGCATTCCCAGGTATTATACTTGAAGTAGGGTGACAGACACATGCCAGGTCCCGAGTCCTAGTGCGAAAGGGGGGACGGGAAGTCTTGCACATTCATCACAATGGAGCATGCAACCCCTTTAGGCTTGAGAGAAAAGGCAAAGGCAGCTTCACGCGGCCCATCTAAAGCAAACCTGCCACACGCTCCAGCACTGTCGCCAGCCGAAAATACCTTTCCGCTAAGTGGTCATTCAAAGCAGCAGATGCATACAGAAGTCAGAACTCCAACACAGTACAGGTGAGGAAAATAATATTCATTCGGCAGCTGCAGAACTCAGGAGCAAATCGTAGGAAATGGGCACTTGGGAAATGCCTTGGCCCAACCACAGACAGGTGAGCAAGAGGCCCAGCACTCAGGGAGGGAGGGAAGGAAGCAGTCAACCAGGATGGCTGAAGGCAGTCTGACTCACCCACCAGCTGCCTGCATTCTCCCCGACAATGACTGTGGCAGACACAGCAACATGGCAAAGAAGGCTGCTGGGACACAGGACAGAGGCATGCACTCCGAGAAATCACGACAGCAAGCTTGCTGCAGACAAAGCTTTCCCTAGCTCCTACCACTGGAATCCTGTGGAATTAAAATCGAGCCACTGTAGAGCATCACGGTTTACACTCGTGCATCACTGCAGCCGAAAGGTGGGAACAACCCAGGCACCCACTGCCAGGTCAGCAGGATAAACAAACCGTAGCATATGCATACGATAGAGTATTAGAAGGAAAGCTGTTCTCGCAACAACTACACCATGAATGGACCTTAATTGTCTTAAGGGAAATACGTAAGATGCAAAAAGACCAACGTTACACCATTCCAGGTAGATGGAAAAGTTCTGGCCACAGAGAGCAGTGCAGTGGTTGAAAAGAGAATGGCTCCCACAAGCTCAAATGTTTGAATGTTGCTTGGCCTCTACTTGGAGGAACTGTTCTGGGAAGGGTTAGAAGGTGTGGCCTTGTTGGTGGGATGTGTCACTGAGGGATGAAGGGCTTTGAAGTTTCAAAAAGCCTGCACCAGATCCGGTCCCTTGTTCTCTGTCTCCAACTTTTGAATAAGCTGTAAGCTCTCAGCTACTGCTCCAGAGCCATGCCTGCTGGTCTGCTGCTATGTTCCCCACCGTGGCCGTCATGAACTAACCCTCTGGAACTGAAGGTAAGCCCCCAATAAAGTACTTTTTCTTATCCATTGCCGTAGTCATGACGTTATCAAATACAACAGCGGTAACTATGTTAGACAGACTTGAGATTTTCATAGTTTTTAAAAAGTAAACAAATTACTTGGTTCAGGCACTTTTCAAGCACTACTACTGGCTGGAGAGAGGGAGGATGGGGCTCTGTAGACTGCAGCCCAGCCCGCTCTGAGTTTCCTGCCTGTTCTCCCTGTCACTCCGGCTTGATCTTCACCTGGCACCCAGAGGACTGATTGCCTCTTACTGTAAGAGACGAAGTGAGACTGTCTCAACTATCAAATTAAATCTTTCAAAATGACGCGGAGGCAAAGGGGCACGCCCTTTGGCAGGATGCCAGGTGCGGCAGTCACGGCTGTCCCAGCTGAACGGAGCATATTTCACAGGGCCCTTGTGTCCAACAACCCGTGTGAAGCCCAAATTTCAAAGAAGATCGAATGGGTCGAACATGAAGGATCAGAGCGAGGGAAATGAATGAAACCCAAAGTATCAACCAGGAACACGGTATGAGACGGTGTTCAGACCACACTCAGGTCCCGCTTAACAGCTGTGACCAGACACGTGAAGACACAGAGGAGGTGCCAGACAGTGTAAGTGAGAGTGCTGGCCAGGGTGGGAATCCGCCCCGCCCCTCCACTTATAAAATGGGGTCATGACACTATTTCTCTCTGAGCCGGTGTGAGGACAGCTTCCGTGATGATGACTCGTCCCTTGACCACTTTCTAAAGGAAACTACTACAGGAAAGACTGTTCACCCGTCTCTGTACCAGGTCCTCAGACGATTCAGCATGGACTACGGGTGGCCAGAGCCATTTTACAGATATCAAAGCACAGAAAGGTTCGATGAGCCATCCAAGCCCACCCAAAAGGAGGGGTTGGTCTAAAAGTCTAACCTAGCCTTTGTAAAGCCAGAACCCAGCCCTCCCCACCCCCAGCACCGCACATGGGCAACCAACCATCCTACCATCATGGACCCTGGCATCCTCATAGCCCATGTGTTTGTTTCTCTATTATCATCATCGCCTTCTGTGCCATTATCCTCGGGTTCCAAGCTGATGAAGACAGAGCACTTGGTGCAACCCCCAAAGCCTGTGCCCCCCCCCACATTCACCTCATCTACCGCTCAGGCCCAGATGCAGCCTGTGAGAAACAGATGCCCGGGTTTGTCACAAGGCTCGATGAAGTTAACCATCACCGCGTCCGACAGAGAGGAGAGGAGCGGAGAAGATGTAAACCTGAGCAGATCGAATCGGGTAATAAGCGAAGGATACGAGGAAGCCATGGGCAGAAAGTGTATGGAGGTGCTTACCGGGCCCGCTGACCAGAGCGAGGTCTGTGAAGGGCCGGTCCACAGTCTGGGTTGTGACAGTGGACCATTGGGTGGCTGTTTTATACCGCCCTATTTACGCAGCTCCCGCCTCAAGGGCGAATGCTGTGCTTCCTACAGTAAGAGGACTCTCGCTCTCCAATCTTCTCCATCTCCCCCAAGCTTCCAGTGAAATGAGGCGACTGACCGCCCCCCCACGGGGCTGGTGGCGGACCATTTGTGATGTAGGTCCTAGGAGTTGCCCATGCCAACTGCTGCTGACCAGCATTTCCCACATCACCTGGACCACTGAAACTCAGCCTCCATCTCCCCTGGTGCCTGGCCACTGAGAGGAGGGAGTCCTCACTAAAGGACACCAGTGCTGTGGACTGTCAACATCAGAATTTTACTTTCTCAGTGCCACACGGCCACACACCTTGCTGGGGTTTGAGCTGTCAAAGCCAGGCTCCTGGGAACTTTCGGTCTTCTTCTGGCCACAGACGAACTCAGCTCATTAAAGAACAGCTGTAATCTTCACACATGTAACTTTCCATTGGCAAAAATGAATCAGCTCTGAGGTTACCAGCCACTGTCCCCTCAAACCCCACCTCCCCACTCCTACCCCCACAAATCACAGGTAGCTCATCACACACTGCCCATTTCTGGTTTGGTAGACACACACTAGCACACACAAACACACAAACCTACTGACTCATGCTGCTGTAATAACCAAAAACGACATCCTCGGCCTCTAGCAGCAATGTGGGGCTCTGTTTGCATAAAGACATGCCATCAACTAGGTCGACCACCCGTGGAAACTTGTTCTTGCCTGTGCACACATCCGACATTAAGCTTTATTAGATCTTTGTTCAAAGGCAACTCTAATAACACACCATAAACATTTTATAATTGGGCTGTATTTGTTTATCGATCCTGCCCCCTCCCCCCCCCCAAGAATGAAAGCTCTGCAAAGACCGCTAGCTGCTCCTGACACTCCTGCTCACACGTTTGTCTCTGGTGCCTAGATACATGCTTACTCCACGACAGACCTCAGTAAATAACTGATCCACTACTGCCTGATAGCCACTCCACATCAGAAGCACAATCCAAAACACCCAAGCCTGAAGGCTCTCCTGTAACCACGGAAGCAAATTCTGTCTGAAGCCCACACACAGCAAGGATGGGAACAGGGACTAGGCCAAGAAATACGTATCATGTGAGTGACACCTAAATACTCTGGGTCCCCAACATACACCATAACATTAACTGAGCATTTAAGATGCAGCGTGCTAAATCTTTGGAGAGTATAGCTGGAAAAAAAACACTGGTAACTCCTAGGCTCGCTCGGGACCATGCATATCAGCTTCTGCTACACAGCACCATCTTGGAAGGCACGTCTCATGTCTTAAGAGTCTTGACATCCATGGCCCCCCAAATCCACATCTTGAAAGCTTAACCTCCCCCAAATGATGGTATATGGAGGTGCAGCAGTAGAATGGTTAGCTTACGACAGCAGAAGCCACACACTCACAGTTGGTGCCTTATGACCCCCCCCCCCCACCTTGGTCCTTTCCAAGTGAAGACATATGCGTCTAGGAAGAAGAGGGCCACCAGATGTGGCTTCGACTCCTCCTCTTCCCGAGGTGAAAGATATAAAACTTCTGTTATTTATAAACCACCTGCCTGCCCAGCTTATGGAACCAAGCAATCTTCACTTTGGAGTTCATGTCTTCAATGCCTCCTTTTCTTCTTTCAGAAACTGATTCCATGGGTTGGAGCAATGACTCAGTAGCTAAAAGCACACATTCCTCTTGCAGAAGACCTGAGTTAGGATCCCAGAATAAGAAACAGACTTGTCTATCAAAGACAGCTAGTCTGCCAACAGCTAGTATTCTTTTTTT
>NC_022010.1:97355199-97360756 GCF_000317375.1 Microtus ochrogaster
CTAACAGCTAGTATTCTATAAACCTTCCCCATCTTGTCAAACACTTGTGGTACCTGCCTGCCTATTTGCCCAACCCCCGAATCCCAGACTTTCCTGGGACATGACTCTTTATTATATCTTTCCTTTTTGGACTGATTATGAATTAATTAGCCAGTCTCATCAAACTGTGAAGCTGAGCTTCTACCAATGGGGTGGGGTGAGACAGTCACCACCTTGTGTTGATATAAAACTTAAGTGAACTCTCTTCCCTGCCATGCTTGGCTCCCCAGTTTGGGTCACTGTGGATCCTTTTGCAAAATTAAGTGGCTTCAAATTACTGCTTTGTGTCTCTTTGTATGACACCAATAATTCCTTTTCCAATAAATTAGGGGGGTTGCCTGGGATTCAAATCCATCCAATAGTGTGTAGAGATTCCCTCCCTTGAGGGAAATAAATCCTGCAGCCCTGTTGTACTGTCACCCAGAGTCTAAGGTGATCAACACTCTGGTTTAATAATGATTCAAGAAGAGAAAGTTTCTTGGCCACTTCACGAAGGACTCAGGCAAGCATCACCATGACTGAGCAATTCTATGTGCAGAACAAGTTAAGGAAAAGTCACACAGAGTGACGAAGTATTTCCTTAGTGGTGGGGACATCCAGGAGACTGTACGAGAGCAGCTAAGCCCTGATTCACAAGTTCTATAGGTGCGGATGATTCAACCTCACGCACCTCATTGGCAGTCCCTCTGACCTAGTCAGGGCTTTGCACCAACCTGCATCATTGCCAAGAAGTGAACACCTCCCTGCAAGGGAATCACTCATAGGTGAGCAATGCGGTTGCCTTGGAGTGAAAGAAACTTCCACCCTAGAAGTTGGAAGTCGTGGTGAGGGTAAAGCTCTAAAGGAATATCGCATCTGAAAGCAGAGATGGGAAATGGCCAAAATAAAAATAATTCTAGGAAAAAATGAAAGTAAGAATAAAATCCCCCCGCCGTGACCCCTTGGGGCTCATGCTAACTACTGCAAGGCTATAATAAAGAACTGTTATTTCATCTGGACCCCAAAAGTCAATCATTAAGCCTTCAGACTCTGGCCTTGTCCACCAAGTCTAATTGTACACATTAGCAGAAAGAGCCCTGTTTCTCAGGAACACACTGACGATGCTTTCTACCGGGAGAAAAAGACCCATCCATCTGACACAGAGGGTGAGAAGTCTGTCTGATCTCAGCCCGCTCCACAGTGGGGCACAAGGGTGCCAGGATCACCATCTCATTACCCAGGTAGCTTTGTTATTGTTGTTGCTGCTGTTGTCATTGCTGTTATTGTTGTTGATGTTTAAAGAAAAGGGGGTCATTGTCCACATTTAATCTGTGATATATATTGTGTTCTGATGGGGGAAAATAACTGGGGCTTTGAGTCCAGCTTGGTTGGTGACCTCAGCAAAATGAAGGCCAAGTGACTTCTTCACCATCTTAGTTAAAGCAACCAAATGGCATATATCAAAATGGTGACACTCTTAAAACTTCCTGGTACCACCAAGCCCTCCAAAGATCACCGCACCCCTAGAATCTCCTGACACTTACCTCTCTATCACGATACACACTTTGCACCCATCATGAATTAGTCAATCACATCAGATTGTGAGACCAAGCTCCCACCAATGGGGTGATACACAATCGCCTTCCCTAGGACAAACACTAAGTGAACTCCCTGCCCTGTGCGCCTGCTTACCCAGGTCCGTCCCCTGCACACCTTTGCCTTGCTGAGCTGACATCAGGAACACTCTTTTCCAGGACCAGCCACGGCAGAGGGCTCACAACTGCCTGAGACTACAGCTCGAGAGTCTCAGCTCCCTTTTCAGACTTCAATGGGCACCTGCACTGGCGCACACACCCCTACAAGTATGCATATAATAAAATAGTAACTCCTTAAGGAACTGAATTTGGACCAGAGAGTTGGCTCAGTGGTTATCAGCACCAGACACAGACACAGCTGGTTCACTTACACAGAAAATAATACAATACATAAACATAAAAAAGATAGAAAACAGAAACTGAATTTGTATTCTCTCCTTAAAATTCCCTCCCTCAATTTGCTCAGTCCTCTCTCACTCAGACCCTTTTGGCATAGACACCGCACTGGTTAAATCTAACAAATATTTCATTCACACATGAATCCAGACTCAGAGCCAACAAAAGACAAGTGAGCACAGTCCTGACCTCACTTTAAATCCATAATCACTAATGTCAAATGTATCTTTAAACGCCATCAGCAATCACCAAGAAATTCCCAGTCTCTTCACCTGCACACTCATGAAGCTTGTATATTCTCTCTTCCCAACTCTGCAGTGTTTCTTCTCTCCACCAATGACCTTTCATCCTACTTCTTCCCCAAACTGGAAAGCCTGCATAGCCCTTGGCGAGGCTCCGTCCCCAGCACACACAGGCCAGCTTCCTGTAGACATAGATAACAATCATATCTAAAGCCAGTTCCTCCTTCCCACCCTACTCCTGCGACCTCTCCTCTCCTCAATGTGGTCAAAGTATAAATACACAAATCAGCTGTGCTCTTGCTGTCTCCTGCAGAAAGGTTTGAGGTTGCTCCTCATCTGCTGAGCCTGATTCTCTTCCCAGGGCAGCTAGGCTCCCACGTATTCCCTTCAGATTGGCCACTGCAGCACTTCCTTCTCCAGCCTCATCACACTGGACCCGCCTTATTCATTGGGACGGTATAATTTCTGCACTTGCCAAGACATCATGATCCTCAGTCATGCTGGCTGCTTCTACTGATTCCTTCTATTCTGTGTTGGACAGATCCAGAACGTCAAGCCTCGATAAGACAAAGGTTCTCTTTTTCAGTCTGTGCTCAGTTTCTCAGTCTGGGATACACACAGACCTGCTTCCCAGATCCTATGTGAGAGCAATACTTGCTGCCTCGCGTGAGGATTATGGAGACCATCCTCCTTGTGGGGACTAAATCAGGAGGGGTAGAGGTTCTGAAGGAGACCGCTGATAGGTGTTCTTAGCTCGCTGACGGTGGTCCTGTAGAACAGTGGGATGTCTCTGCTCAAGCATCCGACTGATTCTCTAAGAACTATCTTCCTCCTCCATGACATCTTACACACACCCAGGCAGCGTCACAAGTAGGAATGTACCACTTACATCTCTCCATAGGTGTCAAGACACGGCCTCTCCCTGTAACATGCCATGTTCAGATACCCATGTGTGAGCGAATCCTTCCCTCAGACATCTTCCAGGTAACCTCCCCAGCTCAGCACGGGTAATTCCGCCTTCCTAGTGGTTGAGGTTGATCTGCAGTGAGGAGCAGTTTCTCTTTCACAACCCACACCAAGTCGGTCAGAGGATCCTACTGCAGAAATGAGCAAATCAGTCTTCTCTCCATTTCTATGCTGTCGGCAGAGCCTGGTCGGGCGCTCTCTACAGAACGACAATAAAGCTTCCTCACAGAGGTCTCCATTTCTGCTCTGCTCTCTACAGCCCATCCTACTGGGAGCCAGGCAGATCTCTATAGGTCAGACCCACCCTCCTCTGCTCAGGGCGGCAGCCTCAGCAGGACCTGCGCGGTCCAGACCTCATCCTCACTTCTCTGCCTTTGTTTCCTGCCCCTTCTATTCTTGCTCTTGTCAATGATGCCACACTTGGCCTGAGCTTTCCTGGACACTTTCTTTCTAGAACATTCCTAGATGCTTTCCATCTTCATCTGAGCAGCATCCAAATTTTCTCCACTTCCCCCCCAGAACGATCCGTCCACCCACAACAACTCTGCTTGGTCATGTTTTCAGTGGCACCTACTACTTCTTTACACCCTAAACCATTAAGATACGTTTTATTAAAATAGAATGCAGAACTAATCACTGGTGGGTACTAACCATTAGCTAACAGATAATGTTTGATAGCAATCGACAGAGACAAGAACCTTCTGGTGACAAAGGACTCGAGAATCGAGAATGGTGCCGGCATGTCGTGAAGCCTAAGGATAAGAACACTTGTGGGGGAATAAAGAGTGTCTCCTTTGTACAACAATGACAACGCAGGATAGGCACAGGAGGAAAGAAGTGAAAGGGAAGCTAACGAAGCGGCAACAGCGCAGTGCTGGGTCCCAGCAGGAAGAGGCAGGGGTGGAAGGGTCCACACGCAGTGCACAGCCCGGGGATACTGATCCCTTTACCCATCAGGCCATGCATCCACACGCAGTGCACAGCCACAAGATACATGGTGCACTGCACAACTGAAGAAGAAGAAGAGCTAATAAAATCTGAAGGGGGAGATTAATCATGAAGAAAACTATTTTCCACTATTGTTCCCCCTCTCCAAATATGAAAGCCTTAATTTCATCTGTAGCCATAAAATCCTGTCTAAATATCACTGCTTTATTAAACAGCTCAAGAGCCCAGCAAGTGAGACAGAAAACTAACTTTGCTAAAGAAGACACTTTATGGGCAGTGGTGATGTACGCCTTTAACCCCAGCACATAGGAGGCAGAAGCAAGTGGAGCTCTGTGAGTTCAAGGCCAGTCTTGTCTTCAAAGCAAGTTCCAGGAGGTCAGCCAGGGCTGTTACAAAAAGAACTTCTGTCTTGGGGTGGGAAGGGATCAAAACCAAGAGCGAGAGCGAGAGAGAGAAATTGACTTTACCAAGACATGTCCTTTCTGCCGTTATTAGGAAAGTGCAGATTGTAAAGACACAAATTCAAGTGGCTCTTCTTGGATAAATGCTGTCAGATAGTGAAGAAAGGGAGGCCAATGGATGGAAATGGATAATAAATTGACACGTGGCTGTGTGTTAATTTTGGTCTTTAGATATGCACGCACATGTATGTAGGCGCACATGTACAGATATGTATACATCTCACTGTATGTATGGAAATGAATGCACTCTTGGCTGAGACTTATTTAAAAATGAGGGCAGGCTTCAAGAGCAGCCTCGGAGAACACCATCTCCCCCAGTATGCTCTCTGGTGTCACTGGGTTGGCTGAACTATGAAGCTGTCACTTCCAGCCCAAGGACACCTTTCTCACAGCGAATCAAGGATGCATGGCCACCAAATAAGGCAACAACTGTATTTTTTTTTTAAAGAAATGTCAGTCTGTCATCTCCTGGGACAGCACAAAGCCTTCACGCCTACAACATGAAGTAGTTTCCTGCAGTCTTTTCTCCTTAAGAATAGGCCTACAGAACAGGACATCAAGTCCTCCGCTGGGCGAATTTGCACAGGTTGGCAACGGGAACCAGGTTTGGGCACCTTTGTTTGAGATTACTTTTCTCCCTACAGTACTTCTGTGTCATCTTCTTCCATTCACCCTAACCACAAAGATGGGTCAACACCCAAACAGGGGTCGATAATGAACCTCAAGCCCCTAGACGCAGTGACCAGTGCAGCTGGCTACTGATCCATATGAACTAATCAGAGAACTACCCTGAATTGTATTATTTTCTTAAAAAAAAAAAAAACCTTTTATTACAAGTTATTTATGCTGAGGGAAGACTGTCATAAGCCAAGTTGCTAACGTATGGTCAGAGGACAGCTCGCAGGAGTCTGTCCTCCTCGTCCTCGTCCTC
>NC_022010.1:97360876-97363032 GCF_000317375.1 Microtus ochrogaster
TCCAGCATGGGTTGTCTGGCTCTGTGGCAGGTGCCTTTATCTGCTGAGCCATCTGGCTAACCCAGATCTTGGTTTTGAAACACAAATGTGTTTAGCTTCGAACTGCTGGATGCTGCAACTTTGCATAGTTCACGCTGGCCTGGGTCAGAACAAGTGAAGCCAGGAAAACAGGGAGGGGAGAGACTCCACACACACATCCAGGGTCCCCTAACTCCAGCCTGATCTTCACCCAGGCGAACAAGTGTCACATTGGCCTGCAAACCACTTGGGTTTCTGGCCCGGCAACCACAGAACTCACTCATGAGGGTTGGTTTGGGTGTCTTTCAAGGGTTTCACTGCGGAGCTGTTTTGCAGGGATAAGCAGCAGAGCCTGGCCCTGTAGCATGAGCACTCTTCATCACACAGCTTGTGTAAAACCGTTGCCAGGCCCTAAGCTTTCTCTGATCCAGTCCTTTAAAACTGTCATTGGTGTCTCTTCCTCACCTAATACCCTCCTACGTTTCTGTTTGATCTCTTCCCTCTTCCAAACCCTGAATAATCACAGGGCGGTTGTAGCAGGCTTTTCACTCTACCACCAGTATGTGGACTTGGTGACTGAAAATGGAGCAGCAGCCAGAGCTTCAGCCTTCAGATCACAATCTCAGAGCTCTTCCAAAGACAGCTTCTGGTCTGGAGGAAACCAGTTGCTTGGGGCAACCAGAGGAAGTGCCCTTGAAACCACACAGCAAGCAGAGAAACCACAGGCAGAGAAGCCTCTTTCTGTAGCTCTGCTGAGGCACTCTGCTTAAGGAGAGAGGAGTGCTGTTCAGTTCCAAGAAAGAGTTACCATGGGCACAACTGACCCATGAAAATTCTGCAGACCACTCGGAGGCTTGGGGCCTCTTGTTGACTTCATATCTCTCCATTATGTCTGCATAAGGCATGAGGTGCCAGTGTGACACACAATGACACAGATGCATGTGCTGGCCCACAGACTTCTCACGCCACCCCGGCATCTAAGAAAGGAGGAAAGACAGAATTGTCTGCTGTACTATGGGCCACCAAAGATAAAAGGATCCCAACTGCAGTAAAACTGCTAATCAAAGAGCCATTTAAAAACAAAGCCGCGGGTAGAGTGCACTCTCGCAGAATAATGAATGGGGCTCCTCTCTCAACGCACTATAGAGAGCACACGAGTAGCCCTTGAAGGGCTGGCTGAATACCACACCTGCTCTCAAGCTTGTGGACTTGACTGATGCCATGCAGTGATGCCTGGAGCCCCTGCTACCAGCAAACAAAGCGGGTGCTGGGGAGTAGGGGAAGCTGAGTTTGCGCCACATGTGGTGGGAACCCGTGTGTGGTAGAGGAAAGACAGACAACAGGTAGACTGAGTGAATACCAGAAGTATGGGTTAATTTAAGTTGTAAGAGCTACTGGCTGGGCAGTGGTGGCGCATGCCTTTAATCCCAGCACTCAGGAGGCAGAGGCAGGCAGATTTCTGAGTTCAAGACCAGCCTGGTCTACAAGAGCTAGTTCCAGGACAGGCTCCACAGCTACACTCCCTGTCTTGAAACCCTCCCCCCCCCAAAAAAAAAGCTGGTTAGTAACAAGCTTAAGCTATTGGCCAAGCATTTATAATTAATATTAAGTCTCTGTGCTGTTACTGGGGATCTGGCCAGTGATCCCAATGACAAACTCTGCTGACAAGGGACTGTTTCCATCTTCCCAACAGGAGGAAGCCCAAGGAGAGCATTTTGTAACCATTACCCCACATCCTTCCTCTACAATAGCTGTATATTTCCCAGGAAACGGAGAAGTTTGGGGTTTTTTTCTCCCTCTAAACGCTTCATTGGAAATCCTGAATAGAAGTGTTTGAGGAATCAAATCCGTAAGCACAGGAAACACAAAGAACCAGCGCAGAATCTGTGATCACCCGAGGTTATTCAAATCGGGGCAGCTTATGGAACAGGGCTCTAGAAACAGGGCCGGAAGGCAGGTAGGCAGGTAGCAATGGAAGAGGCATAGGAAAGGGAAAACCTCACAACGGAGCTCAGCTTGCTTCACTCTCATCCCCACCCACCCCACGCCTCATAGAGCAACTCCGCAGGATTCTTCTACTCTAGAGAACAAGTGGAACACAGCCCAGAGGGCCACATGGCCACCCTGTACTAGACCTC
>NC_022010.1:97363687-97379280 GCF_000317375.1 Microtus ochrogaster
GGCGGTCTGCGTGGTCTGACAAGACTCGGGGACATCAGCATCCTGCTCTAGACCTCTCAATGGTGGTCTGCTTGGTCTGACAGGACTCGGGGACATCACCGTCCTGTACTAACCTCTCAATTGCTCTCTGCTCAGATTGACATGAGACTGCACTGAATTTCAGGGTCCTGGAGGAAAGAGGATGGAACTAAGACTAAAACAGCAACGCGTTTTGCAATTCGGCAGCTATTCGGTTTTAAATGGCATCTGTATTCTTCTTTGCCAAAAAAAAATCTCCATAGCAACTAACCTGAACACCTCAGTATTCAACAAGCTCACCTATCCAATAAGTCTGGCAGGAAGATATTTTCTTACTAAAGGTCACAGGTAAGAGGAGCCAGACAATCTCACAGGCATGCGCGTTCTGCCTCGTGCTGGGGAGTAGCCAACCATGAGACACCATTTGTTTACCGAAGAAGACAGCACACGCGGACATCTTGACTGTGAGTCTCCATTACTGCCTACTTTATAACCACAGATCAGGATCAGCTCACCTTCGAATTATGTGTGTGTCCTTGAGTGTGGATACTCCCCCAGAGCCCCACAGGCAGCTGTATTGTAAGACTTTAGCTTCAAATGACATCTTAGGGTCCTATCTTAGGGCAGAGATAGCTCACTCAGTCAGTAAAGTGCTTAGCACACAAGCAATAGACCCTATGAAAGGGGCTGAATTCTGAACCCCAGCACCCATATAAAAAAACAAACAAAATAGGCGTGGGTGTGCACCTGTGACCCCGAGCTGCGTAGGCAGAGACAGGGGGATCCCAGGGCTCACTGGGCAGGTTCAGTGAGAGACTTTCTCAAATACTAAAGTACAATGCAGCAGGGGAAAACACTCAATACCAGTCTATTACCTCCACATGCATGCACACCCAGGCGCAAATACATACGTACATGTGTGTCCGTGTGCACATGCACGCTCGCGTACGCACACACACATCATTCTATTAGGAATCATGTCATCAGCGCTATTTCATCCATCTTATCATCTTGGAATCACTGAATGAGCCACACATGAAGACCGAAGGGCGGCAGGTGTGGAAGGTGCATCCCGTGATCCCAGCTCCGAGGACCAGGGCACCAGGGACAGCCTCATCTTCTGCTTCATTTCAAATCTGAAGTCAGGCTGCGCTGCACGAGACTGGCTCAAAGAAAAACAACCCAAAGAACAGACTCTGAAGCTGGGTTCAAACATTAGTTGATCATTGGATATCCAGTCTCTACGTTTTCATGGGAGGGTCTAGGCACTAACGAAAACTTTGGCCAAGTTTTCTGTCTAATTTTGAAAGTTATTTATATTTTGTTGAAGGGACCAGAACAACTCTAAACCGACTTAACAATGAAAGTTCGCTAACTATTTTAATTGCATGAATGATTTTAGGGAAGAACACTTATGAGATATTAAAGCCTCCTGATATTTTTCTCTCAGCTTCTCCATCCTTAAAGAGGGTTTTAGGATGTCAAAATAATTAGCGTTAAGCTTTCCAAATAACCTCTGGCAAAACCCAGAATGAATCCTTTCTGCAATTTGCTACTGTTTGTAGTTCAACAATTTCTTCATTTGAGCTGGCGAAGTCACACGTTTGACATTTTTAATTAGCGTGCCACAGTGTGCCTTGCTTTCAAATCCACAATATTCCGATCCAATCCAAAATTCATCTTTGGGCTTCGCATTTGCTGCCAAGAATCAGAAAAGCTAAAAATAGGAGAAGAAAACATCACTTGACAAAGCAGAGAGGAGCGTCATGCGGAAGTCCCAGCTGCCAAGAGAGGCCAGGCGGGGGGCTGTCCAGACCCCAAGCGTGGACAGGCGCTCGCCCCTCAGTATATTTTCACTGCAAAGGGAAAAGGTAAATCAGACACGTGTTTAACAGCTACCAGGGAGGAAAAGCGAGTGAGAAATAATCATGGAAAACGATGAACTGCACACGGTGCACACAGCAGTAGTAGGAAGAAAACAAGGCCAAGTCGGGCAAACAAAGGCTCTGGATTCCTCTTTGCCATAAAACTGAAGATAGTAAATGATCCCGTGAATCTCCATCAGCAACAGGGGTGCAATCAGCAAAATGAAGACTGTGAGGAATTTTACAAAGACAATGACTTGGGCTTTTCAATAAAAATAAAAGTATTAAAAGTATTTATTACTTACAGGGAGGGAATGGGAAGAGAGGAGGGAGGGGAATCTGAGATCCAATGTAATATATGAGAGAAAAATAAAAATGAAAATTCCTTACAGGTCTGGGAGCTCTAAGGGCTCTAAGGGCTCTAAGGGCTGGCTAGCATCTGGTCACATCATCCAGTGCTAAAAATAAAGAGAAGGCTGGAGAGCGCCTAACTCACCCCTTTAATCAAAAGCCACTCCCAAGATGGCAATTAGCATATGCATGAGGCTTAGCACTCACTGACCAGGCTCCCAATCTCTCTACTGCTGTATGCTGATTAGGGTTCTATCCTAAGAACTCCAAGAGCAAGATCTAGGCTATGGCACTGATGGGGACTTGAACACTATGGTCACATGTCTCTTCCTCAACCTTAGATCTGATACTGAAATCTTAACTTTTAAGGCAACTGTTTGAAAATGAGCTGAGGTGACTGACACCCTTGTAAAAGGGATCTGAGAGAGAGAGAGAGAGAGTGTGTCCCGTTATCTTTAGTCACAAGAGCAAACAGCCACCTGAAACTAGCCCCCAGCAGACACCAAATCTGCCTTCACCCTGAACTTTACAAACACAGATTGGTCCCCCTTTGTTGTGGTGGTGGTGGTGGTGGCGGTGGTTTTTGAGACAGGGTTTCTCTGTGTAGCCCTGGCTGTCCTGGAACTCAACTCTATAGACCAGGCTGGCCTCGCACTCAGAGATCCGCCTGCTTCTGCTCCTGAGTGCTGGGATTAAAGGTGCACACCACCACTGCCCGGGAATTCCAAACTGCCCTTTACACTGTTTTGCTATACCAGCCAAATGGTTGAGATACGATTCATATTACCTAGCTTGTAACCCTAGAAGAGTTTTAAAGTTACAAGACAAGAGCCGGGCGGTGGTGGCGCACGCCTTTAATCCCAGCACTTGGGAGGCAGAGGCAGGCGGATCTCTGTGAGTTCGAGACCAGCCTGGTCTACAGAGCTAGTTCCAGGACAGGAACCAAAAAGCTACGGAGAAACCCTGTCTCGAAAATCAAAAAAAAAAAAAAAAGTTACAAGACAAGGACCGGCAGGATGGTTCTGCTGACAGACGCACCTGCCACCAAGTCTGAGGACCTTCCCAAGGCTTGATAGGAAGAGAGAAACAACTCCCAGAAGTTGTCCTCCGACCTGCACACCCTCACTCTCACACACACACACACACACACACACACACACACACACACACACACACACACACATACACACACACAGAAAACAAAGTAATAAAATAATGAATTGTAAGACAAAGTAAATTTGAGAATCCACTGGATATTTAATAACAAAGAACTAGAGTCAATCTAACTTTTCCTGTTATCTTTTAATGAAATAGCCTATCTCCATACACCATTATCAGAAGATGAGGTGATAGTGTCTGTGATGTGTGTGTGTGTGCACGCGCGCGTACGCGCATGCATCTCCATGTATGCGCACATGTGTATAGTTTGTGTGTGTGCGTGCACATGTGTGTGTGCATCTGTACGAGTCTAGCATGATAGACACGTGTGAACGTTTGTGTTTGTGTGGGAACAAATACAGAAACTGAGGGAAAGCAGAGTGGCCCCATGCTGCTAATCCTCGAAGTGAATGAAAAAAAAAAAGACACAGGAATTTGTGCGACTCTGCTGCATTATTCCCTTGGCAGATAAATGCTTGAAATTATCCACAATATAAAATCTTTTTCTATTAAAAAAAAAAACAGTATATACTGTGGTTTGCACACCCAGAAAATCCCTCTGGGTGGCCTGTGGGTGTGTGTGGCCTACAGACATACTTTGCTTGAACTGTGGACTGTTTAAAAATGTTATTTCCTTTTTCATCCAGCATTTAAAAATAAGACTTTACATAAGAATTAGTATTTCCGACTTGTCTTGAAAACTGAGAAAGATCTGGAAGCTCCGGGCCATTGCAACAGGCCCTGGAGCAGTGCCCAGGGCTGAGTCTCCAATCCTGGCATGCAATGAACTCTGCAGCCTCCCTGGATAGTAGTCACTGGTGTCTGGCAACCCACCACCCAGGGTATCCAGAGCAGCAACTCTGAGCTGACCCCACGGCCAAAGTCTCCAGAATTAACATGTTCCCTGTCAGCCCAAATGACCAGTCGCAAGAGGTGCCTGCCAACAGCTGCAGGGCAGGCATGAGGAAGAGTCTCAGTTGACATTACACAGTGCCATGATTGGAAACATGTGGGCTTTAACTCAGCACAAAAAGCAAACTTCGGGGTTCTGTCATGGATTTGGCTTGAGGACCTCCTGGCCACTGTGCCAATTTTCCTTATCATTAGAGCTCAGGACTGGATCCTATCTGGTACCACAGACTTCCAGAAAGCAAAGGCAGGAAGGGGCTGAGTGTTGATTCAGAATTACCCTCCTCGTTTTACAAGTCAGGCAGAGGGAGGCTGAGAAGCTTGCCCATTCTCCCAAGTTCTTGAAGGGGTGCCTGGAAGAAATAAGGGGAGCCTGTGATATGAAACAGAGCACCGACAGCACCCACACACATCCTGAAATCATGGGTTTCAACTTGTTCCTGAGTGTGGTTAGTGCCTTCAAAATACCCTTCCAGAGGCTCAGTGGTTAAGAACATGTACTGCTCTCCCAGAAGACTTGAGTTTGGTTCATGACAAACTAGTCACACTAGGCATGGTGTCCAGTTAAAAGCTAGAGCCTTTAACTCTAGCTCCCGAGGATCCAAGAGGCCCTCTTCTGGCCTATGCAGGCACCTGAACTCTTATCACATAACACGTACACACACACTCACACACATCATTAGAAAAAATAAATCTTTAAAAACATTATTTTAGCCATGGCTGGTGGTGCATGTACTCAATCCCAGAACTCAGGAGGCAGAGGCGGGTGGATCTCTGTGAGTTCAAGTCTAATCTAATCTAAGCAGCAAGTTCCAGGGTGGCCAGAGCTACCCGAGCAAGCGGGAGCCTGTTTTGTCTCAAAACAAACAAACAAACAACAAGCAAAAAGCCCACAAATTGTTTTTCCAATGTGACAAGGGCAACACTTCTTCAGACAAAGACACGCTTTCAACCTGGACCGGAGCTTTCCATGAAGCTTTCAATAAGGCTCGAAGCACAGAGGGTTTTGGAATATGGCTTTAACTGGCTGCTTCCATGAGGTGTGGCAGTTACCAAGGTCTCCTACCAGTTCACCAAAGCCTCTCACTTGCACAGAAGTAAGGACCCCCTGGAGAATTCCATCAGTTCCCAGGCTCTTAGATTCTTTCTCCTCCACACAGCTAACTCAAAGGCAGTTCTCGGGGGTTAAAGAGTGTCCACCATACTTGTAGAGCCCTCTGTGAACTTGGGCTATTCCCAAAGTGAGTTCATTTGGAAAACAATAGGCTATTCTTAAAATTTAATTAATTCAGTTGCAGAGGTGATGAAAAGAGAAAACTGAAAGCACCCTAGGGTGATTAAGGAGAAGGACTGAGGAGTCCAGAGCTATCCTGGCCCCCAGGGGAGAACTCATTAGCCTATTGCGCCTCCTCGTGAGCTGGCTCATTTCCCTCACGCTCTCAGCAGTTCTAGAACGTCTCAAGTTAGCAACACTTTCTCCCAGTAAAAACGCAGGAAGACACAATCTGCCTTTGTCAATGGGGTCTAGAGCCACCACAGAGAGGACCTGGCATAAAATACTGGCTTTGGGGAGCTCTTTCTAGAGCAGTGGTCAGAGGCTGCATCTCATCAGGATGCTGTGACTCACAGGCACTCACCAGCCTGCAAAGTGAGAGGCTTAAACTGCAAACACAGAAGAAGCAAGATTTCAGAGCCTCCGGGGCCACCTACAGCCAATCCCCACTTAGCCAGAACTCGACATCACGGAGTGTGAAGGAGATGAGCCGTGGAGATCAGACTGACAAGACAGGACAGTAATCTGAACAAAGACAGTGTCTTAGTTAGAGCTTGTTTTATTGCTGTGAAGAGACACCATGACCACCACAACTCTTAGAAATAAAAACATTTAATTAAGGTGGCTCCCTTACAGTTTCAGAGGTTCAGCCATTATCATCATGGCAGGGAACATGGCGGCATGCAGGCAGATGTGGTGCTGGAGCTGGGAGTGATACATCTTTTTTGTTTGTTTTGGTTTTATTTTGTTTTTCAAGTCAGGGTTTCTCTGTAGCTTTGAGGACTGTCCTAGAACTAGCTCTTGTGGACCAGGCTGGCCTTGAAATCACAGAGATCCACCAGTCTCTGCCTCCTGAGTGTGGGATTAAAGGCACCACCTGGCTGAGAGTCCTACCTCTTGACTCAGAGGAAACAGGAAGTCAGCTGACTGTTGAACTGAGTGAAGCTTGAGAAAAGAATCCTCAAACTCCCTCCCCTACAGTGACACACTTCCTCCAACAAGGCCACACCTCCTGATAGTGCCACTCCCTTTGGGGGACATTTTCTTTCAAACCACCACAGACAGTGACCACAAAGATAAGTAGAAGGAATGAAAGAGAGAAGGGGGTGAGGGGAAAGTGGAGTTTGAGAAACTCAGGTAGCCAGAGATGCCAGGAGTCCAAATGACATCAAAGATTAATTTTAGAAAACTACAATCTCAAAATATTGACTTTGAAATAAATGGTTTTGAGCATCTCTTGCATGGCAGGTACTGAGCAAGGCACTGAGGGCTTGTCAGAGAACAAGGGGAGCAGAAGGAGAGGAGGGACACTTCTAGGAATTTCTCTGAAGAGTGGCAGGGACGAGAACAAGACTGAGCCCACTTGGGAAGACGCTGACTGTGATATGATGTCACCCACACAGCTAGAGATAGAGTATTTAAATGATAAAATTTAGCCGCCAGTCTACATTAAAAAGATCTGCTCCATCTTTCAGATGGAAGTCCCTCCTTTGGTTCTGCAAATCCACCTCCTCACCACCCTTTCCTGGTATCCCCAAATCCTTATTGTAAACACCAGCTTTTACTGTCACCCTTAAGTGACCAAAGCCATCAGACATTCCCCTTGCCTATCACAGCTGTCGGTTACATGGCCTCCTTGTTACCCAGACAACACCTGAAGAATAGGTCACACCCTATGGGTAGCAAAGGATCTTCCCTTAAACTCAGCACCAGAACGGAGAAGTCTGTGTGAGTCCTGGGTCAGATCTGACCAGTGCTTAGCACAGTGATGAAAACCAGCAGTGGGAGCAGACTCCATTGTACGAAACAGGCAGAGGTAGCTAAAACACCTCATATACCAAGTGCTGGTTTTAAAAAAAAAAACAAAACCACGTGAACTGAGCACCGGGTAGAATGTTGTGGTTTAGGTACTAAAGGCTTGGTCTCCAGCACACACAGATTATTGGAAAGCAATGAAACTTTTAAGAGGAAGGACCCAAAGATAGAAAACTACATCATCAGAAATCCTAGCTCCCACCAATCTCTGTCTTTGTCTACCTACAACCAAGATAACAGCCGCTTCCTTCACTGCCTCATCACAAGCCCCAAAGCAAAAGTCAAATAACCATGTTCTGAAACACACAAACTGTGAGCCAGAACAGACCCTCCTCATAAAGATTTGATTATTGATAAGGCATGAAAGGGACAGCAAGATGGTGCCCAGCGCAACAGACAATAGCAATATGGACACGAAAGCATCTCTGGCTCCCTCCCTCCATTTCGTAGGCCCACTTTACTGTCAGACTAACAGGCTACTCTATACACACCCAATTAGCTCTATCAAAAGTGTCTTCTTTTACAACACTGTTACCCTGTGAGGGAGATTAGTAGCCCCTCAGAGGCACGCAATTCCCAGCCTCGGAGCCAGAGTCTGATTCTCCTCTAATTGGCCTGAAAGTCACAGCGGAGGAAGAGGAGTGCCCAGGAATTTGTTTACACTGTAAAGAGCTCCCTTTGCCAAGAGCTGAATGGCCAATAGCTAGGCAGGGAGAGGCGAGGCAGGACTTCCAGAGACAGAGAGGACTGTGGGAAAAAGGACAAAGTTGCCAGTCCGACATGGAGAGGAAGCAGGAGGTGCAAGATGGAAGAGGGGTGACACCATTTGGCAGAACACAGACTTTAAAATATGGGTTAGTTAATTATAAGAGCAAGTTGAAACAGCCTAAGCTAAAGGCCAAGCTTTCGTAAGTCTCCACGCATTATTTGGGAGCTGTCTAGCAGGACAGAAGGACAGAAGAGATGGACAGGAAATGCTGTACAACCTAGTCCACTTGAGGACTCACTAGTGCAAGGTCTGCCTGGGCCCACTCACCACTCTGCCCTCACCCATCCTGCCTCTGGTTCTCCCTGCTCAGAAGGAAAGAAAGCTTTCTGCCCTCAGCAGGAGAACACTCAGTATCAGAAGCAAAGCAAGATGGGGCAAGTTCTGCTTCACAGAAGCTGGAACCAGAAATTCATGCAACCTCGAGGATTAAAAATGACAACTGAGGGTCGGAAATGAGCAGACAAAAGAAAAACAAGTATTGATTATTCCTCTGGTCACACAATCCTATTAAATATAATTACACTCCTTTCTAAAGAAAAACTAAATCTTTACATTCAGTAAGATTGGAATTTAGCCTACGTTTAACAGGTGAGCGTGTTATGCCCAGTTTGGTTATAAGAAGAGAAAGCAAGGGGAAATTTGGCAAAAGCCAGAAGAAAGATGAATTCGCCATGTTTATTTTATAACCAATGCTTAATACCCTTTAGCTTTGCGTCGTGAATAACAACTCTCGTGAGGACATCTGTTGAAAAGGCCAAACACCTCACTTTCTCGCTCTCACTCTGGGCTCTTTATCCTTATAAACTATCTTCTAAGACACCTCCAGTCTAGGATGAGCCTCAACCAATACATTATATAAAGTAAAGATCATCAGTTTGCTATTTGAAAAAGGAAAAAAAAAAAAACACAAGTTCCGGTCACCACCAGCACCATAACGAATGCTAACATAGCGCAGCCACCGCTATCCAGGTAACTGAGATTTGTTTATAAAGGGGTACATATGTGTGTATATGTTCCAAATTTGTATATATTTATGTTCTAAAGTAATAAAGAATAAATATTTGAAAGGAAAAATATCTAAAATATCAACATGAATTTCAATAGTAGGCAAATAGTTATTTTCTTGATTACTTTTTCTTCCCAATGTCTACCATGCAACATTATCACCTTTATGTGATGAAAGAAACAAACAGCTCTATTTTTATCACATATATAGTTATGACTGAACAAGATGTATTGATTTGCATGTACCAAAATGCCAGCACTAAGTACAGGCCACATTCTGTGCCACCCCAAATTCCCCTGGGGTGAAAAGCAATGACTCTGCCACACTTTTGTTCACGATGTGTGGTGATATCCTGTTCATACAAATAAGCTTGCCTGAAGATCAGAGGGTGGGGCTAGCCACTAGAGAGCTATAACCATAGAGATCTGGAGGTCTGTACAGACAGGCAGGAAGTGATATGCCAAGGTGGAGAGAGAACTGATCAAGGCGAGAGGAAGTGGAGTAGGTAAGATGGCTGTGGTTTGCTCCTTCATCTCTCTGATTTTCCCCAATATCTGACTCCGGGCTTTTATTATAAGCCCTGTTAGAACTCGTGCCGCAGTGACGGTGGCTATTTCCTACACCAAAGTGACACACGACACATTGAGGCCATCATGTGAAACTTGCTTACCAAGAATTAAAATCCAGTCAGCAGAGCCTTTTTGTGCATTCTTACCATCCTGTTTAAATGGTGCTGCTACGTCTTTCTCTTCGGCATTTCGGGGTTGGAGGAGTACTGCGGTGTAGTGTGTGTGCAGACCTCCAGTTCTTTCTTCTGTTTTCCTCAGGGTATGTGTGAGAATGTCCGTGCCTGTGAGTGTACCTGTCTGGCCAGATTTCTCAGAGCTTCCGTTTGCTCTCTCTCTCTCTCTCTCTCTCTCTCTCTCTCTCTCTCTCTCTCTCTCTCTCTCTCTCTCTCTCTGTATGTGTGTGTGCATGTGTATGTGTGTGTGCATATGTATGTGCGTGTGTGTGCACATGGTCTCCCCACCTCTTGTGCTTGTTTCTTAGAATACCTGTTCTCTATTTCCTTACTCACACTTTCCCATGAAGCTAAAGTACACAGCAGGAATAGGTGTGCACACTCACCTGCGTGTGCGGACACATGTGCACATTTGCATGCTATCTTCAATACATACCTCTACATATCTGGCTGTAGCAGGGATCCTCAAGGGAACAACTCTCTGGCTGTTGAAATTGTTTGTCATGTTCTGCCATACACGGGGCACAGGCCCACTTTCTCTATACACTTCACGTTTCCACCGGAAAGGTCAGGCAGTGTTTAAAGCAAACTCCTGATTACACGCGCTAATGAGGGCAAACATTGGCAAAGAAACGTGTTTGGCACAAGATTTCCCTAATTGCATTCTGCTTAGGCTACCATCAAAATTAGCTAGTCCCCGCCCCCCAGCCCACCATACACAAACAGCAAAGTGGGGAGGATACATTACCCGAAAGGCATTCTGGGAAACAGAGACATGTAAAGGGGGCATCAAAGAATCCAGAATTCCCCCGTAGTCCAAAGCCTGCACACACTTCTGTCATGGGCGTCATCTACACATCAATGTGGTCCCTGCATGCTGACTCGTTCAACTGATGGTAAAAAGCAGAGAGAAATCCAGAATTCCTCTGTATCTATGCTCCCCTGGATACACAATAAGTCACATGACTGCAGTCTGAGAAGCGTCAAGTTTCAGAAAATTCCTTATGTGGTTTCTGGGACAGTTACAACATGAATTTCATTTGCCCGCTCCTAAACACATTGAAATTTAAACGCCATCATGAGGTGTCAAGAGCTAGAGCCTTCATTGGCATTTATAGTTGGTCCTTTGGGAGGAAGCACACAAGTTTGAGTGGGGTGTGTGTGTGTGTGTGTGTGTGTGCGTGCATGCGTGTGCGCGCAGAGGCCCAAAGTTGATGTTGGAAACCATCCTCAATCACTCCTCCACCATACTCTTTTAAGGTAAGGTCTCTCAGTCAAACCTATAGCTTGCCAATATCCTCTCTTGATAGCCACCTTGCTGTTTGGATCACCTGTCTCCACCTTCCAGAATTACAGGTGGCCAGTCTGACATTTACAAGAGTTTCTAGGGGATATGAACTCCAAACTTTGATGCTCAAGTCTGTGTGGCAGACGCTTAGCAGCTGAGCCATCCCCTGAGTACCTGGCCCAGGCTTGATTAAGAGCAGGGAGCTCTACCAACTCTCACCATGTGGGGTCCTGAGGCAACTGAGACCTCTGCCAGCAGGAAAGACATTGCCAAAAGCATGCCCTTGATGCCGGGCCTCTAGAACTACAAGTCAAAGCAAACCTCTTGCCCTGAAATCTTAGTCCTTGCTTTGATTTCTTAGCAACAAAAACAGAAGACTACAAAGAAAAGGGGGGAAGTCTTGGGTGAGTTTGAAAGATGTGGCTCAAACTCCCTCTTGCTAAATCAACTCAGGCCACGTCTCAGTCGTGCTGCGTGGGCCTTTCACAGCACATAAAAGGTGAACATACCTGCCTTTTACTGTCTCCTAGGCACCCAATAGCTTGGCAGGGCATCAACCAACATTTTGGTTCTGTTCCACTTTCTCAAGGTCCTCCTTAAAATGCTAGCCATGTTGCTGGATGTACCCTTGTGGTCTAGACAGCCTGCTGAATGTCTGCTGGGACCAGGCCGTCAAGCTCATCTTAGCCTGCAGATGGATTCATTCATCTGTAGTGGCCACAGCATCCTCTGACCCAAACTGCAAAGTCAACCTGCTTTGCATGAGTATGCGAGTCTCTTCCATTCTTTCTTCCTCCCAAACTCTGTAGATCTGTCTCTGTCAGAAGCCTTGAACAAGTTTCTGCTTTCCCTTCCCAGGTATAACCCTTAGTTAAGGGTGTCAGCACTGTACTGAAGACCTCACAGGCTCCCCATCCAAATGTGGAACTCTAGTTCAGAAGCAGTCACTGGCCACAGTTTTGGCCAAGTTGATATAGGAACAATAAAAACTAAGTAAACACGGTAGGGATGGTGATGAGAGATTAACTAAAGGAAGATGGTTAAGAGTCAGAGCTCAGAAACCTGACTGCCTCAACATCTAGAATAGCACTTGACAGGCACTTAAGCATCTGTGATGTCTAGGAAGCACCCTGTGTCTTTATAAAATGTTAATGAGGTAGTTTGAGTGTAACTGCTCCTGCCATAAGCGCACAAGGAATGGCACTATTGGGACGTATGGCTTGTTGAAGACGTGTGTCGCTGTGGAGGTGGGCTGTGAGGGCTCATGTATGCTCAAGCCATTCCCAGTATGACAGGCCACTTCCTGTTGCCTGCAGGATCAAGATGTAGCTCCTTCTCCACTCTAGCTACCCCCCCAGCACCTTGTCTGCCTGCATGCCACCCCGTCCCTCTATGACGTAAGCCACCTAGTCAAATGTCACCCTTTATAAGAATTCCCATATCACATTTCATAGCAGCAACAGAACTCAATTAACAACACTGCCCAGGCGCCCAGGGCTAGTGAAGTCTCAGAATTGGAGGAGAATCCACAACCAGCTCCATACCAAAGTTGAATAATCCCAGACCACAATGCAAACACCCATCCTTATACCTGCAGGTAAGTGCAGTCCTAATTGCTCACCAAGGAAACTTCTCTTTGCAACAGACTGAGGCCATTACAGAAAAATCACAACTGATCAAAACGCAGAGTTATGGAGCCCAGTTCCAATTGATACTTCTACAATACAACGCCTGCACTAAGGTTGAGGAAACATTGCAAGAGAGGGGGCGGAAAGAGTGTAAGAGCCAGAGGACCACGGAGCTTGCTGGGAGATTGCATCTCCTAGGAATGCCAGAAGCTACACCCATAACATCTCACCAACATTACTGCTTAAACAGGAACTGAACAAGACAATAACAATAAACATGCTAATGTGGACAGGGAACACCCACAAGGACTCAGGCCTACAATAAGAAGTACTGGCAACTAAGGAATGCTGATAGCAGGAGAAATGGTCTTCCCCAGGGAAGAGCATGCTGTAGGAATTCCTACTGCCAGTAGACTTTAAGTTACCCACCCACTTGGGTGTGGCCTCTTATACTATTTACGCCGATGTCCAGCCTCTTTTCTGGCTGTGGGATTCAGTTGCTGTTCCCTGTTTAAGCAGAGGATTGTGATCTATGAGAATACCCCTATGTAAATAACCCTCTGTTATACTCAATTCCGAGCTAGTGGAATTTCTTGAAGCATCCTTCTTCAAGAGCACACCAATTAGTTATCCAATAGCAAATGGTTAGTCCTGAAAACACTCACAGGAATACATCATACAGACTGAGCAGGTCGTACTTTAAAATATATATGTATCTACATATACACATGTAATAACAATGAAAAGCAGGACATGAATTTGAAGAAGAGAGTAAAGATGAGTACAAGGGAGAAGAGGGAAGGGAGATGATGCAATCGTATTATAATCTCAAAATTAAAAGGAAAAAAAAAGAGGACTCATAGAATAAAAGGAATCAATGCCTTCTGATCTTGGGTTAGTTTGAATTATTTTTAAGCAGGAATCCTATCTATAGAAAAACCACCTGGTAGAGGTGGGGGGGGGTGCTACAGAGATGGCTCAGCAGGAAGCAGCATCCTCTTTTCCTCTCACAAAGAAGCTAATTCAGTTCTCAGCATCCTCTCAGATAACTCACCACTGCCTCTAACTCCAGTTCCAAGGGATCCCAAGTCCCCTTGCGGCCTCCTCAGGCATCATACTCACACACAAACACATACAAAATACAGATAAACCTGAGCCATTTACTCTGACACTACAGAGTAACCTACCCATTAGTGACGTTCTTTTAGGATGTTTTACCATGGTCCAGTCTGCCGAAACCTGGCCCCTGTGCATTCTATGGAGGTGGTCTGCCTGTGTGTACATATGTTTTCTGAGATGGGAACTCTCTGTGCAGCCCAGGCTGACCTGGAACCCACAGCAATCCTTACCTCAGCTGCCCAAGCATTGGGATTATAGACAGAGCCAGGGCCTGATACACTTGATTATCGCAACCCTCAGGGCTTTCTCCTTTCTCTGTTCTTACAGTTAGTGTGGTTCCTTGACTCTACAAGGCTGGTCCTCCCCTCACTCATGATGTCAGGACTCAAGTGGACACTGAGAAAAACTTTCTGTCCTTAAGCACAATGCTGTGCCCTTAGCAAAAACAAAAACAAAAACAAAAACAAAAACAAAAAAAAAACAAAAACAAAAACAAAAAAAAAAACTCAAGCACAGCAAGAGTGAAAGGTGACCACATGTGTCTTTTCTTTTTACAATTTATAAAATAAACTCAAAACATAAAAATAAGTTTCTTACTCATTTGGTGATATTTTAAATGATATTTTAAATATTCTAAAGGAGATCTTTGCTATTTTTTAAAAAACAAAACAATACAATAATAGTGTAGAATCCCAGCATTCAGGTGACAGGTAGGAGGTTCAAGATACAAAAATATCATGGATATATATTTTTCCATTGTATTTGCTCTGTATTATGAACATCTTTCAGAAGTGTAAGGCATGGCCACCATTGTCATAATTTAAAACAACACAAAGTTGTGATCATTCCCTCTTCCAATGAAAACAGTGATCTCTGAGGGTCATGAGCCATGAAGCAGGACCAAGACAGTGCAAAATGCTACCTGGTTAACGCCTACTGGGCTCAAGCCTGAGCTACATGTCACTCACCAGGACCTCGTAGGATGGATTCTGTCCGGATACATCTGCACACAACCAGAGTTCTCTCATCCCATCCTGCAAATATGTTCAATCTGACACTGAACTTGTCCACCAGCACCACACGCTAGTCCATGCGGGGTGACATTTGCAAGGTCCGTGCCAGTGAGCTTCAAGACCAAGGGGAAGTATCTAAACAGGGTCTCAAAGCATCTTGAAAAAGCATAGCTGTACAACATGTAGATGCCCGTGCAAATGAGGAAGCATGAGGAATAGGGAGGAGAGCATTCGGGATACCTAGTGCTGAAGCTGGTGTTGTTAATTAAGATCAGCTTTATGTGCTGTTACCTTTTACTTTCCAGAAAGAAAACCTGGAAAGGAAAACCAAACGACTCTCCAAGGTTATGTTGCCAGTTATCTGAACAGTCTAGGACAAGGGACAGGTTTCCTGAGCTGACAGCTGTGCCCATCTGCTAGGACCTGCTGTTTCAAAATTATCATGCTCAGTCCAACACCCAGGGAGCAGAGCCAGGATCTAAGCAGAACAAGTGAAGATATTTGCTGGCTGAATGCATCCTTGTAACTCACTCGGGGCCACTCATCCTGCGTTTAGAGGCTCCACCTGTGTCAGCACAGTACTGGGAACACAGGAAGTCCAAGCAGAATGAATGAACATAAAAGAATATTCTGGGAATA
>NC_022010.1:97388145-97389585 GCF_000317375.1 Microtus ochrogaster
AGGACTTGTATAATTATATCTGCACCTTTGAGCTCAGATGAGAATATGGCTGGAACTACAGTTCAGCAGTAAAGCACTTGCCCGGTACATGGAAGGACCTGGATTCCATCATGGAAGAAGAGGAAGAAAGCAAGCTGCTGGATCAGCGCCACCCACTGCTATGATGACACTCATGTTACACAGCTTTAAGGTAAATGTTGCTAGTGACAATCAGCTCCTGTTCTGATAAGCATGACACAGGAAATTTTTCTGCATCATGTCTCTCCGCTCACATGTGAAATTTTTATGCTTATTATATGATGTGGGTTTCCCCTCTGTATGCTGTTAATAATGTTTTATTGTCATTGGTATAAATAAAGAAGCTGTCTTAGGTCAATGGCTTAACAGAGTAAGGCCAAGCAGAACATCTGAATAGAGATGTAGAGAGAGAATAGGACTGAGGGAGACACCATGTAGCTGTGGGAGGAGACAGATGCAGCTGGCAGTTGAAACCTTACTCGTAAACCACGACAGTTGAAACCTTACCCGTAAACCACGAGACATGTGGTAAAAATATAAACTAATAGAAATCAGTAAATTTAAGAGGTAAGAGTTAGTTAATAAGAATCCTAAACTAACAGACCAAGCAGTGCTGTGATTAAGATAGTTTCTGTGTTATTATTAGGGTATGGGCAGCCGGAAAACAAATGAGCAGTCTCCACCAACAGATTGGCGCCCAACATGGGACACCTACATCCACATAAAACCTGAGAGAGCTTTCTAGACACAAAAGAACAAATTTAGCACAGCTTCTTGGTAGTCACTTTTTTTTCCAGATGGGCTCTGTTTGCTGGTGGCATGCAGGTACGCTGCAGCTCCTTTAAGAGAGGTCTTCCAAACTCAGCATTTGCAGCCAGTGAAGGCTGTGTGACTTCTTTAAGGGAGGGCTTCCTGGTCCATGCTAGTTGTACAAACAGCTCTGGCTCTTTCAGGAGGCTGAGCACTTATATGGGGTCGGTAAGCAGTGTGTTACAAACTGCTTAATACTGACGTAGACCTGCAGCAACCCTGGAGCTGGAGCAAAGTTCATGGCTCTCAGAGGCAATATGCAAGCCTCCACCATATAAGACTGGGCGGAGCCAACAGGCAGGACTGTGGAGTTGGTCCCAGCCATGACCACTTAGCACTGGGGGGGGAGGGGGCACTCCTGGTCAGAAAATAATTACAGATATGCAAAAAAGACAGATTGAGATATAACCTCCGAATAGGTCACAATGTATTTTTAAAATGTACATAGGCTTGAGAAAGAAAAATATATAACATATAACACACACAGTCTTTAAAGAAACAGAGTACAGACAGTCATGATAAAAGCTACATAAAGATGGAATATACACAGAGAGTCTGGATTATGTATATTATTGTGTTGTCTCTGAAATTTTTTACTATGAATAAGCTAAG
>NC_022010.1:97390722-97398264 GCF_000317375.1 Microtus ochrogaster
CAAATATTGCAAAGTCCAAAACCTCTGGAATTTGAAACACTTCAGGTCCCAGACGTTTCAGAGAAAGCATGCCCACTGTCACTGAAAACAAGCAGTCCATCAGTTAACTTCCCTGTCCCCTCCAGTGCAAATACAATCTTAGTTTTGACTATTCTTATAGAGAGAGATAGAGAAAGCACTTTTCCTATGAACAACACTTCAGTGCAAGAATTAAGAACACGAGGACATCTGTCTACACTAACACAGACAGTGGGTTTATTAGTAATGTGTCCGACAAGAGTCTCAGGGAGGAACCACAATACCAGCTCCTCAAGAAACTGTGGTCTCTAGATCAAAAGACTAACAGTCTCTAGATAAAACTTCATTATGGTTCCTGAAAAGTAAAAAAGCTAAAGAAAAAAGTCTAATGAAAATATACATTTGTATTATATATATTAGTATATTTGAATATTTAAATAGTATGTATTTTTTAAATTTTCAGTGTTATGTACATTGGTATTTTGCCTGCATAAATCTCTGTGTGAGGGTGTCAGATCTTGGAGTTACAGACAGTTGTTAGCTGCTATGTGGGTTCTGGGAATTGAACCCAGATCCTCTGTAACAGCAGTCAGTGCTCTTAAGCACTGAGCCATCTCTCCAGTCCCCCATATAGTATACATATATGTATATTTATATTAGTATATTTAATATGCAATCAAGTCCAGAATTTTGTAAAGTACCTATGTCAAAATACATCGATATTGATTCATTAAAAACATTTTTTAACATGATGCTGAACTCCATCCAGTCTGTGCACAAGTGAATGCTACTGTCTCTCCTTCCTATGAAAGTTGGGTAAAATTTCCAGGGTCAACAGCAAGTCAAAGTTGGAAGAGTCTTCATAGCAAAAGACCCAACTCCTTCTACATGGGTAGAAATCTAACCACAGGGAAAATGAGCCCCTGGCCTGGGCACTCACTCCACAGTGGCACCAGCCACACACTGCGAGGAGCCAATGAGGAGAGGCAGATCTGTCTACCAGACACCTTTGCAGATCACACCCTGGCACCGTGGCCCACATCCAATCATCCATCTACAAGACTGTCATGGCAGGGTCAGGGTCAGCCCTGCCCGTGTGCTCATGCGTCCAGAAGCAGCAATCTAGGTTACGAGATCCGTCATCTGCATTCCTCTTCTCTGACCTGCTTTCTTCCATCAGGAAGAGATAATGGCTATTTAGATTTTTTACAGTTTGCTAGACACACACAATTCATGGAATACTATTTTCACTTGCGTTAGGTTTGGGGACCTGGTGAAAGATGAAAGGCGGAAAGCATGAGGGTTAGTGAGTCAATAAGGGGAATAATTACACTACCGCCATCTCCACATTTCTGCCAGCACACCCAGCAGGGCCCTCTGCCTCTTACCCAGAGGATGCCAGAAGTGGACCCTAGACTATGCAGATCATAAGATCCACACAATCCCACATCAATGGCCAGGTTCCCCCACTGGCATTACAGACCACTGCTGGCAAAGCCACACCAAAGAGTCCCCCTAACAGCACTGCAGACCACTGCTGGCATAGCTGCCCACACACACACCAGAACTGCAGACCACAGCTGGCATAGCTGTCCCCCCACTGGCATTACAGACCACGGCTGGCATAGCTGTCCCTCCACTGGCATTACAGATCACGGCTGGCATAGCTGTGCCCCCCATTGGCATTACAGACCACGGCTGGCATAGCTACCCCCAACCAGCACCGCAGACTACAGCTGGCATAGCTGTGCCCCCCACTGGCATTACAGATCACGGCTGGCATAGCTGCCCCCCACCAGCACCGCAGACTACGGCTGGCATAGCTGTCCCCACACACTGGCATTACAGACCACGGCTGGCATAGCTGTGCCCCCCACTGACATTACAGACCACGGCTGGCATAGCTGTGCCCCCCACTGGCATTACAGACCACGGCTGGCATAGCTGTGCCCCCCAGCAGCACTGCAGACCATGGCTGGAATAGCTACCCCCCACCAGCACCGCAGACTACGGCTGGCATTACAGATCACGGCTGGAATAGCTGCCCCCCCACACCAGCACCACAGACCACAGCTGGCATAGCCGTGCCCCGCCCACTGGTATTACAGACCACGGCTGGCATAGCTGTGCCCCCCACTGGCATTACAGACCACGGCTGGCATAGCCATGCCCCCCACTGGCATTACAGACCACGGCTGGCATAGCTTTGCCCCCCAGCAACACTGCAGACCACGGCTGGCATCGCTACACTTTTTACAGAGAAGATTGCTGGGACCTCTGTTAGCTGTTCTGTCAAGCTGGCACTGTTTATTTGAATGTTGAGCATCATAAAAAGCCACTTAGGCAGTTTTAATAGAAACAGAACCAGAATTTGGAATGCCCTAAATCTTTCTTGTCTTTACCACCAACTGTAATAATATACAATAACCATATGTCCTACATTTCCGGCAGAGTTTCGATTTCATGTATTTTGTTACATAAAATTAATAAATAGGCTGGTACAGATTGTTTAAGAATTCTTTTTACATTTTCCAAATGTTACATATTCAGACATACGTTTTTCTCATAATCAGAAGAAAAAAACCCTTATAAAATATATATAATATTTAAATATATCTTTTTATTATGTACACTCAAAATTATACAGATGAATGTTCGTAGCAGCTTTATTCCTAATTTTCAAAGCTCGGAAGCAACTGTGATGTCCTGCAGAAGCTGCATATTGGTGATGCAAGTCTGTCACACAAACAACTCCGACAAGACAAATGAGCTATGGCCATCCCATGACACAACGTTATTCAGACCCAAAGAGAAATGACCAAGCCACAGGGAACATGGAGGAAAGCCCAAAGCACACTACTACAGGGAAGCTCAGGGCTGTATGTCGTCACCTCAGTGATAAGCTAGAGCAAGCCAGGTGGCAGAGTGTGGCAATGGCGAATGGCAAAGAACACCTAGGTGGAGCTCGGGGGCTTCAGGGCGTGGAAACTGGTTCCGCAGATCACAGGTGTCCCCTGGCTTACAGTGGAGAGGGTCACGACGCATATACCATTCTAGAGCAGGGCAGCCCATGGAACCTCCTCAGTACAGTACCAAGAATTTCCCACAAGGCTCTGCTGCTGCTCAGCATCACCTGCAGCTGGAACATGGCATGACCAGCCCGGGGAAAAGACCCAACAGTAAATCAATTCCACACCTTTAGAAAGACAAAGGAACAAAAACAACAAAACAAAACAAACAAAAAGCCTAAGTCAAACTACCTTAAATTGGGGGTTGTTTGTATAACAGTAGATTTGTCCAAACCCCAATAAGGCCCAACACCACAAGTGGACCCCAGTGTGAACTGTAGCCTCTGTGTGGAAACATTGGGTGAACAATGGCATCCCTCTGAGACAGGAAGAGGGGGCAGTGAGGCTGGGGCCACAGTCAGAGGGATAGGATGGACCAAAACCTCCTCTGAGTGAAAATCTTTTCACACATCAGAAGGCACTGGCTCACGGGGTTCATGTAGACTTCTCTTTCCTCACGGATGAGCCTTTGGTGTCTTCTGATTTTAGCTGCCTATCACCTGCCACAGCCATTATTCAAGATGAGTAACAGGGCACCTGTCTAGAGATGACTCGCCATTTAACTAGGCCACTTTTAGTGAGGTTACAGTGAGCCCCACAAACAATCGCTGTCTGCCTCCAGGAGGCCAGTGTCTACCGGGGTCAACAGGAGCACACGGCGGGTGCAGCAATGATACAAGCATGGTGGCCTTCACCCAATCAGCAGGGGAAAGAGAACCAAAGGCATCCTTGTGAGGGGGAGACACACACACACACACACACACACACACACACACACGACATGACCCTAAAAAACGCAGTAAATCACCAGATATGCCAAAGAGGCACAGAGGAGGCCAGCCTGTTCCCTACGACGGGAGAACTTAATATGGGAACCAACTGAGAAAACACAAATGAGCATTAGCAGAGGCCAGGAGGGTGGCGGGAGGTACAAGAGAATAGTATGGACTCCAATATCTATTCTGAGGAGGGGACAGAGCAGCTCCCTTGGCTGTGAGATAAAAATTGTTGTTGTACTGACTGGGGAGGTTACTAAAGAAGGGTACAAGATGTGTGGAATTCATTAACAACTGTCTATGCAACTCTGCCATAATTGGGAATCAACATGCAAGATACATGAAGCAGCATGCCACGCCACACACCAACCTCAGACCTGTGAGAAAAGCAGGCATGCTAGCAAGTGAGTGGGACAGGCTCCCAGTGGATTTAAAATTCAACAGGAACATGGCTTCCCCCCCCTTAATGGCTGCGAAATTGATTGGGATATAGGCTAATAGAGGTCCCCAGAGTGCTAAACTAAATTAGAGGAAGTCCTATAATTACAGTTAGCAGTTAATTATAATATGAAAGGAATTGTAATCAAAGTAACAGATGCACTATCATTTCCCATCTTCCCCTCAAAACCCATCTAACAATCTCAGAAGAGCAGCGAAGGAGCTTGTGCTGGGGTCCAGCCTCCCTCCCGCAGATAAACAGGGCCTGTGACCCGAGTCCTTGCTGCCTGTCCCCCATTTGCAGTGCTTCCTGCCTGGAATGTTCTTTCTGGAGAGTCCAGTGTGAAATGCTGGGAAGGAAGCCTGCTCCTATCTCTGTGGAGACCTCAAAATCACACTTTCTCAGGGAGGCGGTGGTCCTGGCTCGGTCTGAACAGAAATCCCAGCTATCCTCAAGGTCGTCGGCAACCACCATCTCTGCAGCAGCATTGCTGTGGCCATGCTAGCAGTCAGCAGGATGAGAGAGTGAGGTGGCTTGACTGAGAAATGTCCCCCAGAGGCTCACATATTGGTCTCTACTTGGTGGCACTGTTTGGGAAGGTTATGGAACCAATGGGATACAGAACCTTGCTGGAGGAAGTGCATGGCTGAGAATGGGTTCCAGCCTTGCTCCTCTCCCAGTCCTCTCTCCTTCCCACCCGCGCCTGTCCAGAACGAAATCTCTCAGCTCCCTGCTCAGGCCGTCATTATGGGCTTGTCCTGGGGACCATAAACCAATGTAAATGCTTTCTTCATGAAGTTGCTTCTGGTCGTGGTACTTTATCTCAGCAGCAGAAGAGTAGCGGCTATAATTGGCGACTTGCAAGTCTGATTCCCGGAAAACACTGCCCAGCTCTGAGCTGGACCTCAACAAACGCGATCAACTTAGAAATCTTCCAAGCGTTATGCCCCTGACGCAACAGCCTAAGGTTCTCTAGCAAAACCTGTATTGAGGATACCACAGTAGCAATGAGGGTTTGTCTTCAAAACAGCTAGACATCTGATGTGCAGCACGGTCCGGGAAGGGAGATCAACTTTTGAGATGTCTTTCATGTCTCAGATACCATGTTCAGCTGTGAAGAAAGAAAACCGCTATGGGAGGAATGGCACGTGAGTTTATAAATCTCGTAACAGGCCACAGCAAAGAAGTTGGCTGGGCCAGAGTCACAAAAATGGTAATTGCCAATTTCCCACACAGGCCTTTTCACGTCAAAAAGCAATGCTGGGCTGGTGACGTGGCTCAGTAGTCAAGAGTTCTGTCACCAAGCCTGGCTGCCTGAGTTCAACTCCCAGGGCCTACCAGCTAGGAGGGGGGAAAGTGACTCCTGCAAGTCTTCCTCTGACCTCCACACACATGTGCCCCGCACCCACAAATGTAAAAACGGTTTTAAGGCACTGGAAAATTTCCATGTTTCTGACTGCTCTCTCCTTCCCTCCCTTTCTTCTCTACTTCCTTCCTTTCTTCTGGAGAAAAAAGAAAAAACAGAAAAGTTTTCTTTCACGTGCACCACTCGACACGAGCACACTGTATTTTGTTAGGTTTGGTCCATGGACCTTTTCTTTTTCTTCAAGAATGAAAATAGAGTTTGGGGAATCGATCGCATTTTCTCTGAAATAAACCACAAACTATACCATCCATTCTCCTTCTCCTGAAGTTTAGACAAGGAAAATGTTGGCAAGACATTCTGCCACTTGTACAACCGCAGTTCTGTATAAATTAAAAGCATTCTTGGCTCCAATTTGGAATTGTTCTTCCTGTACTTTGGGACATTTTGTTAATTGCCTGCAAACCTCAGCCCCTCGTGGTCCCCATGTGGTGTCTAGTTTAAAGTAGGACAGTCAGACTGACCAACACACCGGTTTAACTTGCCCAGTTAACACCCTGCCAGAAAGGAGATGACAGGACAGAGACTTGATAAAGCTTTGCTCCAGCCTACAGCCGTCGTCACTGGCGTAACGCCAACCTGTTATGTCCTCGCTTTGCTCTGCTTGGGGAAGCCGTCCCTGTCAAAGGCAGTTCTGTGTGGAGCGAACCTCTCTCTCCAGAAAGAAACCCTTTCATGGCGGTCTGGGAGCCAGCAACACGAGGGTGCCCGCTGTTTTCTGCAGCATCCAGGGAGGGCAGAATTGAAAGGGATACAGAAGCAAAGGATCTCAGGGGATGGGAGCAACAGGTCTCCACGCTGACTGTTCAGGGAGAACAAAGGGGGTGGGGGCTGTTTGGTGCCGTGCTGGGGGATGAATGGGAGAACCGGGCTTGCTAACTGCCTAAGCAAGCCTCAGCCTGTCTCTGCGCAAATCACAAGGGCCCACAGGCCTCCCTGCGCTGGCTGCCTTGGGCATCCCCCTCCGCACCAGCAGCCTTAGGACCCAGAGGTCACAGGAAGTGCCTAATCTTTGCAAGCAAACGTCAATCTTCAGGGCAAAGACCATCATGCCTTTGTTCTTCAGAACCAGGGCTGAAACACGGCCGAGATGACCGCATGAATTCGGCCCCTTGAGTTCACAAAGGGAGCACCTGTTTTCAGAATGAGGCGGAAAATCTTAAGACAATCTTACTTTCTGTGCCATCTCTCTGAATGAATGACTAAGGGTATGATGGCCTGAGGGAACCAGGGTCTGTTTTCCCACAGAACAGTAACGGTTCTTGTGATCAAGGGAAAAGTGGAAATATGTTTCAAAAAAACCACCACATAACTTTAATCTACTAAAAATGAAACTGAATACAGCTATGGGAAATAGCTTACATCTTTCCTTTTCTTCCACATATGTTAAGCATCCAAACACACTAATTCAATGACAAACATGCTGTTTTGCCCCAAATTCTTGGTACAGGCAGGACTTGACCATCCTTATAGCGTAGCTCGTCATTCATGGGTCTGAAATGATGCTTGCTCCCTCGGTATGAGAGCAGAGTTAAGATCAATTAAAATAGCAAGTGTATTAGCCACTTAAGGAGAATAATTTGACGCGGCGTGAGGTAACGCGACTGACCGCTAAGCCTGTATAACTGACGATAAAAGACCTGTGAAGCTCAGCCTCCCCTCCCCCACACTCCTCTCATGTAGTCAAACGCATTCTAGGCAGAACTAAAGGGCAAGCTAAGGACTGTTTCCTTACAGAATTTGTTACTAGGCTATACCAGAGCAATGAATTCCTATGGCTATAGATATTCTTTTAACATTTGAGCATTCAGAGAAAAC